>NC_077227.1:3753540-3813540 GCF_027887165.1 Monodelphis domestica | reverse complement strand
CCCAAGTGATTGAAGGAGTAAATGACTTCTATTCCTATAACACTGATAAAAACCAGGTATCATCAGAATTATTTAGCATTTATTTTAAAAGCAAAGAAAAGTAGTTTAAAAGATCTGAATGGACAATGGAAAAAGAAACAATAAACTCAATAACAAAGCTTGACAAGCCTGGAAACATAAATTACTTAGAGAAAAATAGCTTCTTATTTATAAGACTTGATGGCAAAAATTGGATAGTAGGTTGACAGGATTTAGGCTTAGACCTAAATATTACATCATATTTCACAGGAAATCCAAAATGAATATATGACTGACCTGATTTTCTGAGACCACACTATTAAAAATTATCTGGGAAACAGCTCAGATACTTTCATGTATATAGATAGTGGATAAATACTTAACCAAAAGACAATTACAAAAGATAACAGAAATAATTTTTTATTACATGAAAATTGTACAAATATTAAGAGACAATAAGGAAGCTATCAAAAGGGGGGGGGAATATTTCTGTGAAATATCTCTGTAAAAGGCTTTGTATTCACAATATCTAGATGAGTAATGGAAATTTTAAAGGCTAGAATTTATTTCTTAATAGGGAAGTCGTGAATGGATATATATGAAGCAACCAATTAACATTCATTAAATATTTACTATGTACTGTAAAAATGGAGATTTGAACCCCAGACTTCAATCCCCAGAAGTCCTTGGCACTTCCCAGAATGCCCTATAATCTCACCTGAGATACCCACCTGGACAGAGAACAAAATGGGTATTTAAACTGACTGTACCACTTACTTGGTTTCTCTGCTTCCGCTTCTAAGCACATGCGTCTCTCAAGATGTAGAGTAAGTGGCTGTGAATGGGCTATTCAGCCCTAGACATGTGCTTTTCTTATTTTGTATTTTATTTCCTTGATTTCTAATAATCTTTAATAAACCTCTAAAAATATAATAATTTTAGTAGAGAAACTAATTTAACTGTAACAGTACCATGCACTATATTACTAAGTTCAGGGGGGAAAAAAAGAGACAAAAAGACAGTCCCTGTCCTCAAGGAGCTTACAATCTAATGGAGAAAGAATATGCAAACAAATATATGCAAACCAAGCTATAGTCAGGATATATAGAGCATAATTTAAAGAGGGAAAATCTTGGAATGAAGAGGTTTTGAAAAGGCTTTCTAGAAAGTTTTCAGAAGAATCAAAATCTGTTAGCAATCATATTTTTTAAATATACAAATCAACAACAATAGAAGGAAGGTAAATCAAGCAATTTTGAGCTTTCATCTCATATCCACCACGGTGAAAAAGATAAGTAGAAATTATATTTTCAGTGTTGGTGGGGTTATCCAAAGACGTGAAGTCTAATGAATTATCATTGGAACTAGGAATACCCCAACCATTCTGAAAAACAGTTGAGAATGATGCAAATAAAATGACTAAAATATCTGCCAATTGTTTGGCCCAAACATTTCACTCCTAAGTGTGAAACCCAAGGAAATCTAAATCTTAAAGAGAAGCTTCCTTATCCATCAAAATATGAGGATTTCACTTTGTGTTGTGGCAAAGAGCTGACAACAAAGATGATGTTCACCTATTGGGGGATGGCTAGGCAAATTGGAATGCATGAAATATAGGTGAAAATTACCATCATGTAAATAAAAAATAATGAGTATGGTGGACACAGAGAAGCAAATGAAGACTCAGATGCTGGTATAAGATGAAATTATCGGAGAAAAGAAAAACAATGCAATGACAATGTAAGTGGGAAGAATAACCACCAAATAAGAACAGAAAATGAATGTTGCAACTAATCAATCGATCCATAAAGCCTGACTCTGACAACTTTGTCTTCAAGGAATCTTCAGATTGACTCTTTTTAAAAGCCCTTGACCTGCTGCCTTAGAATTGTTCCTGACAGCTTTGTTTTAGGAAAGCCTCAGGCACCCCAGAATCTCTGCAGATAGGATTAGTAAGTTTGTCCTGGACTAAACAATAAACCCTTCAAGTACCAAATGATCTGGGCCAAAATAGGAGTAGATATAATCAAATCTGAGGGGCCCTTTGGTCTTAGATGTTTCTCCCAGGCTCTCTCCGTGTAAGTCATTCAGCTGTCCTTCCTTTCCTTAATTCCCCAAAGGGCATATAAGACCCCAAGTTCTTCAGTTCATTGGGAATTCCCATGGTGGAGATTCCCACTCTTTTCAGGAGTCATTATGTCCAGTCTTAGATCCTAACTAGGTGTGGTGGTATTGGTTTGTATGCTAAAGGCTCTGCGTGGTGGCCATAAGTCTTGATTAAAGACTTGTTATTTTGCAGCTGCTTCAGTGCTTCTGTGTTTGAACAGGGTAACAATACCAAGTATTAATTTGAGGCACGAGGGCAGTAAGAGCTAAGCGATGGGGCTTACGTGACTTGCCCAGGTCACAGAAGTAGGAAGTGTTTGAGATCAGATCAGACCCAGGCCCCCCAAATCCCGACCTGGTGCTTTATCTAGTGAGCCACTTAGAGGCCCCCAGACTCTTTCTCAGGGTGGTAAGACAAAGAACTCAAAGGACAATGTCTGGATTACTTTTGCTTTTGCTTCTCTTGCAGGACTACCTAAAATGCCTTTCCAGTCACTCCTGCCCCTTCCCCTTTTTCAAAAGACTATTTTAGCACCCCTTTTCCATATTTCATGGAGGTCCCAGTACTGTGGCTCTCTTTTTCTTCCCAGGCAATAATCCTTGGGCTACAGCTGTTCTTCTGTTTTCATTGCTCAGTAGAATTTTCTTGTTTATAATCTCTTTACCCGATTAAAGACCTGCTAGTTTAATCACTTTGGTACTCCTGTGTTTTTTAGTCTACGGCTTCAAAAAAGAGAAATGAGGAGATGCTTTTGTTGTTCCTTTGAGGAATTCAAGGCCCACAGGTATGAATCTTCCATATATTGGTAGACATTCCATGTGTTGATTAGTTTTGCTGGTTTTATTTTCTCTTTTTTATTAATTTAAAATTATTTATTAAAAGTGATGCCTTCTTAGGTGTGAGAAAGCAGGGATACATGAGGGAATGAACACAAAATTTTTTTTTAAAAAAGAAAATGTATCAAAAATGTTATTAAATACAATATACTTGAGTTGTAGCTATTAAAGCTCACCAAATGCCTTTCCAGGACTCTCATTGTAATATTAATTTTCATTCCTTTGGAGACTGCTTTGCTCCATGACATGAAGCCATGCAAGAATAATCATAACCAAATGTTAGTATCCAAAAGGGGGGCCCCTGTTTCTAAAAGTCCTGAGATAGTAAAAGAACGGGCCAGTCTCCCCGTGACCCCCCAGCCCTTCCCTCCTAGCCGGTCAGGTGGGAACATCACTCATTGACTGCTGCTAAGTGGGCCATCTTCCCTCAGCCCAGTGTGTTGTTTGTCCTGCGCTTCTGAAGAGGACCAGTGACTCCTCCCAGTTATGCGGGTCGAGGTAGCCTCGCTCTCTTTTAAAGGGTCATGTGCGGTCAATATAGTTTGAAGACATATTTCACTGTGTGTGTATATGTATGATGGATGTATGTACGCATGTATGTCTAACCCTATACATACACTGTGCATGTATGTTTGTGTAGACATGTAGATACACACATATCCAGTGAACAAAGAGAAACAGTAAAATGGACATCCGAGAATTTAATACAAAAGGATGAGAAAGCAGAGAATAAAGGAATGGAAGTCTAATCGTCATACACTCATTATAAGCACACGCTCGACCCATAACAGAAGAGAATATAAGCACAGAAAGAAGAGAAAAGAAGATGATGAGAGGACGCTGGGAGCAAAATGTCACTGATGGCCAGCCAGCGTTCCTTGTGCTGGGGTAAAAGTGGACAACAAATAGCCCACGCCAGTCTGCGTGACACGCAAGCACCCCACTCACTCAGATAAACAAAGTCAGAGTCAGAAGGTAAGAGCAAGAAGAGGCAGCAGTTTATTCCCCTTCATGAAAGAGCACTTCAATGAGGGGCTAAAAAGTGCCCACAGAGGAGGCAGCAAGCAGGCAATATACACATCAGGCTCCTCCCCCTCCCCTGTCAGCACCCCCCCTTCCCCCAGCTTTGCCCCATAGATAAATCACCCACACTTCCAACCCAACTCAGGTGAGGCAGGGGAGCATCGGAGCTTCACTGGCCCTGCTGTCCTTCCTCCGGCTCCCTCCCAAGCCTGTACCTACCCCACCACCAAAAAGCGGACAAACTAGCTTTTCTAAGCTAAATGCTCGTTCTCGGAATAGCCCGCTCAATGCTGTCCCAGGCACCTTGACTTCCTCACTTAGTCAAGAGAAATAAAGGAAGACGTGAAGCCTGTTAGTGGCACCAAGGGGAGAATCTGTAGACAAGCTCCAAGGGAGAATGTCCATCCCTGGAGAGTCTTCCCATTGCTCAGATCACAAATCTAGGGGGACGGGTACCTCTATCACGATAGAGCTTCACAGCTGAGCTATTTCCACTGCCAGGAAAGAGCCCGAGAAACGGTGGTTGGGGGACCCCTCGCTGTGTTGGCCGTCAGTCCGCGTAACCCCCGTCGGGAGCTTGAGTTGAAGGCAGATCAGCTCCCACGTGCTCCCTGTCTCTGCTCCTTGTCGAGGAAGAAGTGAGGAGAGCTTGTGGATGTGGGCTCTAGAAGGGCGCTCATGCAAATAGGCGGCGGGAAACGTGCTCATGACACCGGTGACAGGGAGCGCTGTGCCTGGGCTCCTTATCAAGCGGTGGATGCCGGCTCTAAATTATAGGGCTGATGCTCCGGCAATAGGCAGGGGGAGCCATTATCCTGGGCGCGCCATTGCTGTGTCTTTCCCTGACGTTCTTGATGGGAAGTTATAATAGCTGTATATTAGACGTGTCTCTGGCTTGTGTCTGTGCTATTGAATGCAGCAAGGGGATTACACAGGCTCTATTTTACTAACTTGGACTTAATCTGTGAATCATATGCTGACAGAAAAGGTGCTTTTGGGACCCGAGGTCCGAAATGAGGTTGTGGTCTTTGGGAAGTGAGCAGAAAGAGAGCAAGTGGAGCAAAGAGAATCACAAGGTAGAGCAGGGTACCTCAGGACTAGGGGGGAAGCGTGAAAATCTAGCTGAATGAATATTGCCTATATGTGGATATGTATATATACATATACTATATATGAACATAATACATAAGATGTATAATATTTTCCATAGTATAAATGCTTTAAATTATTAATATATTATATATCCTTGTGTTGTATATTCTTATAAATATATAAATGGACCATGAGCCATCCCAGGGGCTCATCATTTTGAGTTTCCTTTTAATGTCTTGGCATGGAGTGTTTCACAATTTGTCCTTTTACTTTACTTCCTCTCTCCAAGTGCTCCCCTTCATTCAAGGTCAGAACAGGGCTAGCCCTTCAGAGGACATCACCCCACCCTGTTGTTATAAACAAAAATGAATCTTGTAGCCTTTATCCTAAATTTGTAAGTATTTATTAGTAAAGAGAAAGAGAGAAATAAGGTTTCCAGACTCTCTAACTTAAAGTAAGTCCCCATCAGGAGCTAGACGCTCCACAGGCCTGGTCTATTTCACAAGTGGAGCTCAGGAGGCCTCCTTATCCACTCGGTTGTGCCAGACAAATTAAGGTCAGCCAAGGAGTGGGTTTGAGTTCAGGAAGGGATTGGAGCAATGGAGTCCCTGGATTCCCAGAGGGCACAGTCCCACTGAGCTGCTGCTGAGACAGCTAATAATAAAGTGGGATGGCTGAGAGAGGGCTCCTTTCACAAGCCCAAAGGAATGGCAGAGAGAGAGAGAGAGAAAGAGAGCTTCAGGTGCTGACTTTTTAAACTCAGTTTAGACTTTCCCCCAGGATCCTTCAACTGGCCCAAGTCCCTATATGTTACATCCCCGTGACTGCTTCTGGTCGGGAATCTTTCCCTCCATTCTGGCAAATTAAGACACATGACTCTGTGACTCCTATGGTTACTTTATTGTAGTGAGTCTTCCAGGATGAGACTGGGTTGGAGGTACCCCAGATATTGAATTCGCACCCTGTTAATGCTCTCTTCCTTTTACAATTATGTACTATGTATTTGCCCTATCCCTTGAGTGGTCTCTAAGCTTTTCTGGGGCATAGAATCTTGTATTTGTTTATTCCTGACTTTGTATCTCTAGGATTGAACCTGAGATCTTTGGAAAATTGCATCGAATGTCCACTTCTCTACATCCTCACAAACCATCTCCAAAAGCCTCTCAAGAGTTTGCTCCACAGAATCATGGAGTACCAATTTGTGTTCTCTCTTCCTCTCCCTACTCAAAACCTACAAAAGAAACTAACAAAGAGCCTGGAGCAGGCTTTGGAATAAACCACAGACCTAACTGATCATCAGTCACTCACAGATTCCCATTGTCACCTGTGGCTAATATTCATCCTCCTGAGTTGTCTCTGAAAGCTTCCTGTACACACAGCTATGATAACCATGTCCTAGGGCACCAATTCCATGGCCCCTGGACTCAATAGCATGCCCTTCAATATCCCTGTGGAAGCAGAGGAACCTCAGTGATGCTGAGTGTATCATCATTGCCCTTCCCTGATGCTAAGCAGGAAATGTGTAGCTGGAAGGTTATGGTCATAATATAACATTTTATAGGCTTGCACATAATTCCTTTGGCAAAGATAAGTATGTCCTTTTCATTTTATTATCCCTAAATGCATTTTCTTAACAGCTTATTTTCCTGAGCATCTTAATAATTCTTCTAGTGCTAGTAGAAAATTCCTTGGTGATGTTCACAATTAAAGCGGAAAATGCAGAGGCAATGACATCCTTCTTCCCACATTTTTTTTGATGTCTCAGGGCCTGCAAACCTGAAAGGGACAGATAATCAGAGGTGGTGAGTGTTTGCTAACAAATTATTTTCTCAAAGTAGCAAAGTGATTCACTTATTTTAGACCCCATTAGCACACACTTGAGGATTGAAGGAAACTGCATAGCCAAGAAAAATACTGGAGGGAATAATATTCATACATTTTATAGCTATTTATGGTTTACAAAGTGATATTCTCACAATGACCCTGTGAATTGTCAAGGGATGGATTATTATCCCAATTATACAAGTAGAACAACTGAGGCTCTGAGGTATTCCTCCACCTGCTCAGTAATATTCTGCTTCTAGGCACACAATTGTCTCCCTTAATTCTTAATTCTCTCAACCAGGCTTAATTTTCTCATTTTTAAATCTGGACCCTCGTCAGATAATGAGGCAGAAAGTGGACACTGTGTCAATCTGTCCCCAAGTGGCAAATGCATTATCTTTGCCCACATCTAAATCTCAGTTTTCTGAAGTTTTATGCTAAAACTATGGCTCTCCTTTGACCAGGGCAGTCTGAAAGGTCATTTCCCCACCCATTCCCATCCATTTCTATACCATCTATACTATGCAATGGGGTATTTATTGCATAATACAATTATTTTGTGGGTGTACCCCACCCCCAACTACAGCGATGAAATCACAGAAGGGAGAAATAACAAAGAAATGGGGAAAATTCATAAAATATGTCCACTTCCTTCATTCCTTCCATCTTCCCTTTCTCCCATACATTCTCCATGTAGCTCTCAAAATGATAGTCCTAAAACACAGGAATGAATATGTCCCACATTATTGACCAGAGGCTTCAGGGACTTCCTGTTGGCTCTAGGATAAAATCTAAACTCCTCTAGGGTGACTGTTTAGCTCTTTTAAATATGATTTCAATCCAGGTTTCCAGAAATGATCATTCATTCATCCAAAATGATCATATCATTGTCCCTTGTGTAAAGGTTAAAATTATGGTTGAGACTGAATGTAATAATTATATTTGGTCACCAAAGATTTTAACACCCAAACTCGGCTAGAAATTTTATGGTATTTTAATTGATATAGTGGAGGAGATTAAGAAGAAGGAAGAAGGAAGGGGCTAGTACCAGGCGGGAAGATTAGGAGATCTAGAAAGTAAGGTTTGAGTATGGAGGAAAGAATCAGCCTGACCTCCAAAGGGGCTCAGCTAAGATGCCCGAACCTGAATCAGCTCAAGGGCAAAACTCACTGCCAAACCCAGAGAAATAACTGCTATCACTCCAAGATGTCAGAAGGCCTAACACGCTGCCAGCCAGAGTCACCTCTCCAGGGAAAGAGAAAGAGAGAGGAAGTGACATGCCTTATATGGATGGTTTTACATCACTTTCCTGTGTCTCATCCGTACCAATGATCACTTAGCTTGACTTAGGACAGCCCAGGGGTCTGTCCGTTTTTCTGCACATGTCTGTTGAAGGCCATCTCCTCAGATAATTAAATCTTGAGTTTGGTGCAGACCTTCCTAATCTTGTGAAACTAAGAAGGGTGGATAAATGTAGAGTTTCCAAGGCCTGATTCTGTTATTCCAAGTATCTCCATTATTACTGATCAGGAAATAGCTAAATCAGATCTTCTAAAGTAGAGTCTGATTAGGGTGGAATAGTTTTAAGATTCTCACTTGTGAATGATTGTACATTTTTCTCCACCTCTGGATGTTTGCACAGGCTTTGCCCCTTATTGGAAATGTTCTTCCTCCTTGCTTCCAACTCCAAGAATCACTGTCTCCCATAGAAGCACAGCAAGGCACCTCCTTCTATGGGAAGCTTTACCTGATCCTCTCAGTTGTTCATGCCCACTCCCTGTTCATTACTCCAGATTTGTTGATTTCTTTGCCATAAACCCAGACTTCTTGAGGACAGGTACTGTTTCCATTCTGTCTTTGCATCCTCAATAATAGCACTGGGTCTTCAGAATAGTAGGCACTAACTGCATGGTAGGGAAATGGAAATGGAACAGGATGAAATGGGTTGGGAAAGAACTTCTATGCAAATTAAGCATTCTTCTTTGATCATCTGGATTGTAAAGAGAAGAATCTGTGATAAAACTGGGAAGGAAAGAAAAGAAGAGGAAAGGAAAGAGAAGAGAGGACAAAGGCAATGAGAACATCAGGAGCAATTTACCAAGAAATACTATGATGGACACAAACTCTTATTTGTTCTAAATAATTGTCATTGGTCCTTAGATAGACATTCCCCTTCCCAAATCAATATCTCTTTTTGTATTTTTTTTTATTCTTTGAGTTTTTATCACATATTCCTTCCTTCTACTTTTCAATCTTTAGAAGAACCAGGAGAACAATTAACCCAATAAAAAGAGACATTCAAAATTCTCCAAATACAATCTCTGATACCATTCTCTGTCTATCCAAATCTGTCCAATAGCATTTGCCATTTGCCATTAGAGACAAATGATCTGATGGACCACCACCACCATGGCCTGTCTGCTCTCTCTCTATTCTGACAATATGTTTTCTCTAGCTCTTTTACTTTCTTCTGTGAATTACTGGGTAGATCTCTACAAAAGATGATGGATCTCATCAAGGAGTCACCAAAAGTATGTGGAGATTAATCAATCACTGAGGCCAAAAATAGTAGATGGCTTTGTGACCAAATTTCTAATAATGAGCCTCCTCCATTTAAACTTAGCTGGTCCTGGAGGGGCAGCCAAACCATCATTAGGCAGGCCACAATGGAGGTTTGCAGTTACATTAGCTCTTCTAATTTTTTGTTTGTCCAGTAATATCCATCAATAATATAGGGTTATCTTGGCCTCCACGCTATGGTAAAGCTTGAGAAAATATCAGTAGACAGAGAGCCCCTTCATATAGAAATAGGTCTAAAATTTCAAGAGGATGGAAAGAAGATTGGAGGGAGAGATGATGAATACAGATAACAGTATTTCCAGGGAATGCATCACGTTTCTCACACATTTCTCTTCATGGACTCTTCACATAGCAGTAGATCTCCTAAGGCCACTCTGATAAGTTACAGAGCATTCTCCCTGTGAGATCTCAGATCTAGGAAAGTGTGAACATGGTGTTCACTGAACCAGGACAACAATCACAGCCTGACATATATCTTTAACTCCTTTGTGTCTCAATTTCCCTTTCGAGGGTTAGACTAGATCTGTCTCTGACTAATTTTAAAATATGAGTGGTTTGGCACAAATTTAAATTCAGCTCCATCAAACATTTATTGAGCACCTGCTATATACAGGACCCTGTGACATGCTAGGGTTACAAAGATAAAATGGTGGGTTCTCAAGGGAGATGTGCAGAGTTAAAATATGGAGGTACAAAACCACAGAGAGATTTAGAAGGGATCTGTGAAGGTTGTGGTCTAATCTATATCTGCATAAGAATTCTCTGGACAACAAATCCATTTGGCTATTATTTAAATACACCTGGGAAGGAAGAACCATCTGTGCCCTGATACAGCCCTTCTCCTTTTGGAAGGCTCCAACTTCTTGATGCTTTTTTACCCTAATTCTAAGAATAGTGGAGGCCCTTCCACATGACTGTCTTTCTCTTATTGAAAACAGCGGACATATTGCCCTCCTCTATGGGCCTTCCCTTCTCTGGCATGAGCATGCCTCCCGATCAGTCCCCAGACAGGACACTCCATCTCTTGCCCTCAGCATTTTCTCTAGCTCTCTTCCAAGTCTGGAGAACTTTTCCTCCTCATCTCCACTTGTTGACCTCCATGACTGCCTTCGAATCGTTACTCATATTCCTTTTTCTACAGGAGGGCATTGCCAATGGCTCCAAACTTCAGTGCCTTCCCTCTGTTAACCCTTCCTTATTCATCATGACTATAGCTTACTTTGTGTATATATTTGTTTGCATGTGGTCTCAGCCATTAGACTAAACTTCTTGAGACAGGGGCTGTCTTTTGCCTCTTTCCATATGCCCTTAAGCTTAGCACACAGTGCCTGGCACATAGTAGATGTTTAACAAATATTTCTTGATCGATTAGTCGATGTTAACAATTTCCAGGTTAGTCGTACATCCTCTCACCTGTCTGAATCTGGCTTTCCTCATGTTCCAAAAGGAGACATTTCTCATTAGCACCCCCCGGCCGGCCCCCCATCGCTTTGAGGAAGGCACTTTGTAAACTGTTGATCTGAAGAGCTGTAATTATTGTGATTAATGAGAGTGACTGTTAATATCATTAATAGAGGGAGAGATGATGTAAATGGCGTCTCTGTTTATCTTGAAATGTGTGTGGTCCGTATAAACAACATCTGCTTCTGCTCATTAGCAGAGCTAATCAAGAACTGTCTGCTTGCTGGCATCTTTAAGGAAGAAGGCAGCACGCTGCCGGGGCTCACTGAGTAAAGACCTTTCCCCCTCACTGCCATGACGCCATGATCTTGGGTCCCCTCAAGGAGCAGTTTCCCTTCTTGGATCGTCTAACTTGGCAGCCACCCTCATCGGTGTTTCTGGTGTTACTCGTTGTTACTTTGGGTCCCTAGCCCCCACGGGCATGGCTCCTCCATCACGTCTGGTCCTTCATCATCTGTCTACAGAGTCCTTCCTATGATCCAACACAGCTTGGTGAGCAGAGAAGCCTCCGATGAGTGGTTTTAGAATTCTGGACTCTCAAGTCAAACTGCTCTTTGGAGACATGGCATTCTATAGAACAAGACCTGCTCGTGCATGTGGAATGAGGGGAGGGCATTTTTAATTACTAGTTCTCTTCAGGTGTCTAGATCAGGATCCCTGGCCAGGGGGATAGAAGGAGGAACAGGTGGGAAATCGAATCAGCTTTTCAAAGGAGTTTTCTGAGGAAGGAGATGCTTTTTCTCCTTGGAGCTTTTTTCCCTTGAAACCCTGCATTCACACAGAGCCTTGGTTATTGGGAATTCACCCCATTGATCTGTTCCATTTGAAGCCTACAGGAGGTCCTCCAGCCCCAGCCCAGCCTGGCAGCCGGTTAGCAGGGGAGTTCTGGTGGCATCAATTAATTTCAAAGCCAGGGAGGAGGAGGCATTTCACAGCCCTGTGCCTGTCTGCTTAGGTGGGGATCGTTTTATCTGAACAATGAGTTACTCCAAAAAGCCCTCCCATAAAACGAGTTCATGTCCTGCCTCAGGCACTCTGAACACAGCAGGACTCTGGGCCCAGTGTCCCCTCCACTTTCTATCAGAGTGCTGTCAGATCAGAAAGTGATTGCCAAGCCTTCACAATCTTAACGCCACATTCCACTATTGATAGAAACCAGAAAGAATTCTGTCAGAAAGATGGGGAGATACAGAGCCGGACACACACACACTCACACACTCACACACACTCACTCTCACACATACACACTCACACACATACACACTCACACACATACACACTCACACAAACATACTCTCACAATACACACTCACACACACTCACACTCACAAACACACACTCTCACACATACACACCCATACACACTCACACACACATACACACTCACACACATACACACTCACACACTCACACAAACATACTCTCACAATACACACTCACACACACTCACACTCATACACTCACACAAACATACTCTCACAATACACACTCACACACACTCACACTCACAAACACACTCTCACACATACACACCCATACACACTCACACACACTCACACACACACTCACACACACTCACATACACACATACACACTCACACACTCTCACACATACACACCCATACACACTCACACACACTCACACACACACTCACATACACACACCCATACACACACACTCACACACACTCACACACATACACACTCACACATACACTCACACACACTCACATACACACATACACACTCACACACATACACACTCACACACACTCACACTCACACACATACACACTCACACATACACTCACACACACTCACATACACACATACACACTCACACACTCACTCACATACACACTCTCACACACTCTCACACACACACTCACATACACACTCATACTTTCTCTCACACACACACACACTCACACTCTCTCAGAAGCCAGAGTCAGAGACACTCCAAAGAACTGGCTTCCTGGCCCCTTGTGCGCTGCTCTAGATTCCCTGAGCAAATGAAATATCCAGGCTTTAGCCCGAGACTCAGGGTTCTTGTTTTTCAAAGTAGATTTTCCCAGCAGGAGCTGAAGCCATAAATAGTTGGATAAACTTATTCTCCCTGGGAGTCCCCAGGCTTAGTTATACGTTAGAATATGGAAACGCTGGGAAGTAACTTCTTTTCCTAC
The DNA here is from genome assembly GCF_027887165.1 of Monodelphis domestica. Lineage (NCBI taxonomy): Eukaryota > Metazoa > Chordata > Mammalia > Didelphimorphia > Didelphidae > Monodelphis > Monodelphis domestica. The sequence goes on along the minus strand of NC_077227.1, from coordinate 3,800,416 downwards.
AAAACCCCGTACGGGGTGTGGATTGGGAGGAGCATATGGACAGGACAGCTGGAAGGGAACAGCCAGACATCCGCGTAATGGACTCCATGGCGCTAGGCAGACAAACTGATCCAACACCCTAAATTGTAAATGCCCCCCAAAGCCTTCCAAGGCTCTCTTGGTATCCTGGGGCCCCGCAGCCTTGAGGGCTGATAGAACTCTTCATCACCCCAGAACGGGATCTGCTCATTCAAGTCTGGTGTGTCGTCTTAGGACAGAAGGACAAAAAGGCTACCCTGGATGGAGCTTTCTCAATGTTCTAGCTTGATGGGGAGATGGCGTGTATCTGACATCCAGCCAGGCCTGTCTCTGGTCCCCAGGCTTGGACATGCCTCTTCCAGGAGTGACTTCTCCGGGCTTGAAGCTTGACCAGGTGACCCCCTACAGTTTGTGTTGGGGTGCGGCCGGGGCGAGAAGAAGGAAGCGATGAAGAGCCGCAGGTAATCCAACGTAGTCTAGAAAATTATCTGACTCAGTTAATTAACAAGAAGATCTGGGCTCATTCCATTCCCCACAGTCTTCGATGGACCCAGGACCATCCCTAGCTCCCTATGGATTAGTCACTTTACCTACAAATCCTCCAAAAGAGTCGCCATCCCTGTTTGGGGCAGTGTTGCCATTGGAGCCCTCTCCAAGAGCTGAATAGTTCAGCGCAAGCCTGATAAGGATGCATGTCATCTGGCCTAGATTTGTGATTTCCACAGTGGACGGAAGCCCTTCTCTGGGACAGATCAGCAACCATTCTGTGGCTCATTCTTCGGAAAGGTTGTCTGGGGCACGAAGAAGCTCAGGACAAGAACAGGGTCGAAAATCACCCTGTGTCATAAGCAGGGTCTGAGCTGGGTCTTCCGGGTTCCCAGATAGATCCTCTCCCCATTATACTAAGGGGGTGCCTTGGTTCAGACTTCAAAGGAGGAAAATACCCCCAAATCTCAAGAGCACAAGAAATGATGGAGCCAAGACCACTCTGCTCTCAGCATGAGCTTTCAGTGCTCCTCTCTGCTCCCGAGAAAATCGGCCACCCTGCCAAGCTCAGCGCAGCTCCAACGCTACCCTCAATGGGAAGCCTTTGGTGACCCCCTCCTGCGTCTGCGGCTGCCTCTTTTCTCCCTACTTTCTTTGGTATTTACTTTGCATCGTTTTTGGCCATTTCCTCCAACTGCAGGCAAGGATTTCCAGGTTTATTCTTTGCTGTTCTTCACCTTTGTTGCTTCACCAGCTGCGTCCATGACATTCTGCAGGCCGTTCCCCATGCCTGGAATGTAGTCACTCCCCAGCCTTGCTCTTGGTGTCTCTAGTTTTCATCAAAGCTCATCTCAAGCATCACCAAGAGGCCAGTCCGGATTGCCCCAGACATCACGGCCTTTCCCCATCAAAATTACCTCATTGGGGGCAGCTGGGCTGCTCAGTGGATAGAGAGACAGGCCTAGAGACGGGAGGTCCTGGGTTCAAATGTGGCCTCAGACACTTCCCTGCTGTGTGACCCTGGGCAAGTCACTGAACCCCCATTACCTAGCTCTTACTGCTCTTCTGTCTTGAAACCAATACACAGTATTGATTCCAAGATAGAAGGAGAGGGCTTAAAAAAATGACCTGGTATTAGCTGGGTGTATATGTACCGACACGCATGTACATGCATGCATATGTGTGTACACATGTGTTTATCTTTGGATAACATTTCCCCCAGTGCTTAGCCTCTCCTTGAAAAGGGGCCTATTAATTTTTACCTTTGTGTCCCCCCCCCGGCAGGAGAGAGCCGGGCCCACTGCAAATGCTGAATAAGGGCTTTTTCTGTGAATGAGGAATTGACTGGGGGCCCTCTTGCCCAGCTATTGGGAAGAGTTGATGGCCCTGGGGTCCCTTTGCGCTCTAGCGCTCTCTGATTCTGTGTGTGACTCCGCGATTCCACCTTCCGCCTTTCCATGTTCCATTTCTTGCAGAGGTCGCCGATCCAATGCCGTGGCTCCGCGTGCCCGGAAGCCAAGGGAAGCTGGCTCCAAACGGGAAGCAACATTTACCAAATGTCACGGTCCTGCGAAGCCTGCTTTCCTTTTAAGTGCCGTCAGCAATTTTTGTAACGTGGTTTATTGGCTTTTGCATTTCTGCATAAAAATGTTTCCCAGGAGAAAATCTGCCCCTCTAAAGGGAGAGGTTGGGATGGAAGAAGATGGAAGAAGACCAAGCGTGATGCCCATGGAGAGGCTTGGAAACGCCGCCAGTGCCCAGCCAAGCCCACACGTCCAGAGCCCCAAGCTCATTCCCAATGCAAGCCCAAGACGGGCAAGATGGGCCCCAGGACAGCTGTGAGAGCACCAGAGGGAGAAAGCTCCCTGCCCACTGGTCTCCTCTGCACTTTCTCTTCCTCAGCCTGCCCATTGTACCTGGGGCGTCGCCCTGGACTCCTAAAGGTTCCGACGTCCTCGTCTTCTCAGGATCAGCTTTGCTGGGGTTCGGAGCTTCTTTAACAGGACAGCTGCCGGAGCTTCAGGCACAGCTGTCTCGAGGAGATCAAGAAGGTTTGGGGTTTGGGTAAGTCAAGGAACAAAGTGCTGGACCAGAGCTTGGGAAGGGGAGGAAGGTCTGCACACGATACCTATCTAGCACTCCATGATCGAAGAGGAAGGGCCCTGGGAAATCTTGAAGAATGAAGGAAGGAGGACCTGGACGGTAAACTAAGGACACGTGTGTGTGTGTACACACACACACACACACACACACACACACACACACACACACACACACACCTACCCCTCTTCCAGGGTCTGCTCTAAAGTAATGCTATCAAATTTGGACTCTGTGGGTCCCTTTGCATTCATTCTGCTTAATTCTCTATGTCCCACCCCAGAGAGCCTGGGATCTTCAGGGATCTAGGCCTTCCTTGCCCACAGGCAGAGCGAATGAGAAATTAATCTGTCAGGAGGTGCTGTGAATTTTAGATTTATTCCACCCTGCTTAGTCTTTAGAATTCTAGCAACCAGGAATGTCGACACCCCTACTTAAGGATTAACTGTGAGGAGGATGGCCTATGACAGATATGTGCTAGCATGTGACAAATCAGAAACATCTGATAGACCCCCTGGGCTGTCCTAAATCAAGCTTAAGCGACTATTGGTACATGTGAGACACAGGAAGTGATGTAAAGAACTGCCTCTATATTTCGTGTCACTTCCTCTCTCTGGCTCTCTCTTTCACTCTTGTTCTTGGAGACGTTGGTCTCTCTCTGTCGACAGCATGGGGAGTGCTGGGCAGCATTTTGGCATTTGTGGCTTGCCAGTGAGGTGACTGGAGAAGCTCTGTAGCATGGGTTAGGTGAGGCGTCTTCCCCGAGTGACCTGGGTGAGTGGTTAGGCTGATTCCTTCTTTCCTTTGGCCCCTCATCTCAGAGGAGACCTCGTAGCTGGAAGCTGAGCTAGCTTTAATCTTCTGAGGAGGCCTCGTGGCTGAATTCTCTCAACTTCCCTTGGCTTAGGCTAGGCCAGAGAGAACTTATACCCTTTTCTCTCTCTCTTCTTCTTAATTCCTTCCCTCTATTGTAATTAAACCACCATAAAAATCCCAAACTGACTTGAGCATTTTGGGGGATTGCTCTAAGCTCCCCAACACACGATCCAGTGTCCAGTCCCTTCTTTCCTTTCCCTTCTCTCTATACTTGAGAAAAGAGACCCTCGAGGAGGGCGGACCACGGGGAAGTCTGACGATTGTCCCCTGTAAATGGAGAGGACTGGGGGAGAGATGGGGCCCTCGAAGACCCTTCTCTCTGGGCTGATGGCACGGTTCTCAGATTCATTCCAAAGCTGCTGCTCTCAAGGAGCTAATGCTCTTTGGGGAGAAACCACACAAATGGAGATGCAGCGAGTCCGCGACAGCTTGAGGTGGTAAGTGGTATGTGAGCGGCAGGTTGGGGGGAAGGTGGATAGTGGCTTATCCATCCCTCGGGAGCATTTCCTCTTGGAGACCTTTCTGCCCCCAAATGCTTCTCCTTTCTGCCCTCTCCCCCTTTCCCTTTGAGCTCAGTTAGTGTTCAAGGGATGATCCATCCTCCAATCATCAGCACCTCATTCCTTGTCTCCAACTGAGGAGCCCAGAAGCAAAGGCAGGAAATTGTTGCCCTTGTGGGGAACAGCTGAAAAGCCAGAACTCCCGTGTGCCTTTTGTGGAGCCCATCAGTGGCCTGGAGAACTGGAGCGGCGAGAATTTCACTGACACATTGCCGTTTGCTTTGCTTTCTCGAAACAAAAGCCACGTGTCTATGTCCGTGCCTATGTCCGTGCCTATGTCCGTGTCTATGTCCGTGCCTATGTCTGTGTCTATGTCCGTGCCTATGTCCGTGCTTATGTCCATGTCTATGTCCGTGTCTATGTCCGTGCCTATGTCTGTGTCTATGTCCGTGCCTATGTCCATGTCTGTCCGAGACCGTCTTCCAGAGACCCTTTCAGCTGATGCTCAGCCTGGCCTAGCAGACGTCCCCCGGCTTTTGTGAACTGACTGAAGGCCGCCAGGACGCTGGGATTTCCAAATGTTCTCCCTGAGGTTTACACTTCCAAAGTCTTTGGAAGAACCCACTGTTTGGGGAAGGGGAGGCTAAAAGGTCACCAACAAACACTGCATGGAAAAGTGAATCACAAACACACTTCCCCGTTCTGTCTCCAGCACACTCCGCCACTGCAGCCTCTGACCCGGCCGTGGACGAGGGCCAGGACTTGAAGGGGAGCCTCTAAAAATGGGACGGGGTGGGGGGGATCCGGGGCTCAGGCAGAGATGAGGGGATTCAGTAACGAGGCAATTTGAGAGTATTCCGACCCCCCCCCCCCCCCGGTCCAGGGACTGTAAATAGTGACACTTGGTGGAGAGACTAAAGTGTGCCCGTGTGTTAGGGGCTGCAGGAGGCAGGGCAGCCTTTGCCAGGCCAGCTGCTGACCACGGACGGAAATGATAGCTGTTGGGCAAAGCTGTGTTTGGAGGCCTGAGAACAGCACCGGCTGCCGCTACAATTGTGTGCTCCACCTCCTCTCCCGCTGCACAACCACAGTGAGGATGATGACAACACAACAACCAGTCACACAACCCAGCGGGACTCCAGAACATTCAGAAGTCCGCGCTAAAAGAGAACGGCGCACCCTGAACCCTTCACACCTACTCACGGCAGACACGATTCACCTCTCGAATTCTGGGAGAGGTTGTGTCACATTAGGAAACCATGCTCTGAGGTGTGGAGGGCCCAGCTCCGGCCTTCCTAAGAGAGGCGCATAAAAGGTACCATCCCGTGTGAAAGAGAGGAAAGCCACTGCTGCAGATCTTTAAAGGAAGGGAGGGAAAGAGGGAGGAAGGAAGGAAGGAAGGAAGGAAGGAAGGAAGGAAGGAAGGAAGGAAGGAAGGAAGGAAGGAAGGAAGGAAGGAAGGAAGGAAGGAAGGAAGGAAGGGAGGGAGGGAGGGAGGGAGAAAGAAGGGAGGGAGGGAGGGAGGGAGGGAGGGAAGGGAGGGAAGGATGGAGGGAGGGAGGGAGGGAAGGGAGGGAGGAAGGTAGGAAGGAAGGAAGGAAGGAAGGAAGGAAGGAAGGAAGGAAGGAAGGAAGGAAGGAAGGAAGGAAGGAAGGAAGGAAGGAAGGAAGGAAGCATTCCATGAGAACTCCATGCTTGGCATTGTGCTGACTAAGTACTTTATAAATATAACTCTGGGACGTAGGGATGTTTACAGACAAGAACCCTAAATCAGACAGCGTGAAGGGACTTGTCAAGGATCACATGGCTAATAAGCATCTGAAGTCACATTTGAACCCGGGTCTTCCTGACTCGCATCTCAGTTCCTAAAGTACTATGGTGCCCCACTCCCAGCTGCCTCCTAAAACATGAGACAATTAACTCTCTAGACCTGTTTTATAGGATAAGCTGACACCACTTCCCCTAGTGATAGTAAAGGCTGCTAACTAGTAAAAGGCATTAGATTGGTTTTCTGTAAGCCAAAGGGCTCACCCAGAGATTAGTACCTTTTCCATTTTCTTTGGCTGGTGGACCTCTGTGTGTGGAGCTCATGAAACCGTAAAGATCCAAGAGAAGGATCAAGAGTGCACAGGGCACAAAGGCATGGCCACAGACATCCTCAGTTATCTGATATGTATCAGACAAAAGGCTGAGTCATGAACAGTAGTTGGTTTATTGGCAACTCAGTGTCAGGGACCGGTGCTGGAAATATGGAATGGTGACCTCGAAGGAGCTTAGCTTGGTGGCCAGTGTTTCACTCGAGGCTCCATCTGGTTCAGATTTCCTGAAAGTCTAGGAGATTCACCTCATGGTTTTGCCAAGTCACCCAGCCATATCTGATTTTTCATCCTGTAAAAATAGGCCCCCAAAGGCCTGGCACTTCCACCTCTCAAACACATTACTTACCTCCATCATTGTCATGGAAGAAGGGATTCTTTCCTATCCGCTCAGCACAGTAGTGATAAATTTCAAAATAAACTTAAGAATGATGAATTTAATAGATATTGTCATAGCAAAAAGAAAACCATAGCTATAAGATCCCATAACTAAATTAGGGGAAAACAGAATAGTTTACCTGGCAGATCTTTGGAGAAGGGAAGAATTTATGCCTGAATAAGAGATAGAAAGCATTATAAGACATAAAATGTACAGTTACTGTTTTTATTATATTAAACTAAAACACTTTTGTACAAACAAAACTAATGTAACCAAGATTAGAAGGAAAAACTAAACTGGGAAAAAATTTTCTAAACAATTTCTCTGATAAAGGTCTAATTTCTCAAACTTACAGAGAACTAAGTTAAATTCATAAGACTACAAGCCATTCCCTAATTGACAAATGGTCAAAGGAGATGATAAAGCAATTTTCAGATGAAGAAACTAAAGCCATCAATAATCATATAAAAAAAATGTTCTGAATCATTCAATTGGAGAAATGCAAATTAAAGCAATGCTGAGGTAGTATCTCACACTTACTAGATTAACCAAAATGGCAATAAAGGAAATTGGTATATTGAAGATGTGGCAAAATTGGAACACTAATGCATTGCTGGTGGAGTCGTAAACTGATGCAATGATTTAGGAGGGCAATTTGGAACTCTACCAAAAGGGCTACAAAACTGCATCTACTTTTATCTGATATACCACGACTGAGTCTGTATCTAAAAAAGGGAAAAGGACATACTGGTACAAAAATATTTGTGGAAGCTCTTTTTGTCGTGGCAGAGAACTAGAAATGGAGAAGATGTCTACCAATTGGGGAATGGCAGAACAAATGGTGGTACATGCTGGTGATAGAATACTATTGCACTATAAGGAGAGCTAAGCAAGATTATTTCAGAAAAAAAAAACAAACAAACAAACTGGAAAGACCTGTACAAAGTGATGCAGAGTAAAATAAGCAGAACTGGGCAAACATTGCATACAATGACAGTGATATTGGCCAATGATTATTCATGGAAAGTTGGCTACTCTCAGCAATGCAATGATGTGCAACCATCCTGAAAGACTTATGACAGAGAGTGCTATCCACATCCAGAGAACCGACTGTTGGAGTTGTCTTTCCTATCAGAGTATTTCTGGTTCTATTTGGGGGTTTTGGTTATGTCTGAGTTTGCTCTTACATCAGTGACCAGTATGCATGTGTGTTATGCAAGACGATAAAAATAAAATTAAACAAAGAAAACCAGAAAACTCATCATGCCAAGCCATATGGAAAGAAAAGCATTAAAAATAAAATGAGGAGATCAATAACAGGAGGGAACAAGACGAGGCAGTTGGCTTTCTTCCCTACTCGATACTGAACTTCTACAGGAGATGCTTTTGGAGGGCTTAAGGCAGATGAGTAGATGTCCTAATATTTTGACTGAAATATAGAACACCAAGATCACGGATAACTCCTGACTCTAGAGCCCTTCTTTGAAAATTCTCTTGAGTTTCCCCATCAGTCTAGCTCTGTAATAGGTCCAAATAATACCTAGAACTTCTTTCTGTCCATGAGGCTTATGCTCTTTGAAGACGATTTCCCCCCTATAGTGGCTAGCTTCTTGCGTCTACATGTCCTTGATTTCCCTCTCTCTGATATTGGCTGGATGCCTTCATTCAATCTCTCCAAAAGAATGGCCAATGATATATGGGGAGAATAAAGAGAAAGAAACTCTCCCATCACTTGTACTGCCTTTCATCACACTGCTTACTTCTAAGCTAGAAGAAAAACCACTTTTAAGGACTGATCACAGGCTTGTGGAATATGGCCCGAGCACTCATTTTGCCTTGGCTCTGGACCTAGGCACACTGAGCAAAACTACTGGAAATGAAAAGGGGAGCCATTTTTTGAAATGCTGTGTGCCTTGATAGTTCTGAACAAAACAGGTAGGTCTGGAAGACTCCATAGCATTTAAATTGAGTGTGCCTGAGTCCCAATTCAAAGGGCACTGGTTTTGTTGCTAGGGAGACACAGGGACTTAAGGCCTCTGTTTCAGAGGTATTCTGAGTGCAGAGATTTTTAGCCACCCTTGAGGGGCTGCCAGCAGTTTTCTCATTTTTATGAGTTAAAGTTGTCATCCAGACACACTCCGTGTGCCTTAGCTGAACAAAGCTCTGCGTTAAATAGGAAAGGAACAAACTTTATTTGACAATTGTACTCATTTCCTGACATCTAGATGGAAATTTCTGTTGAAAATGTATGAAAATAAAACGAGGTGCTTCCCTTTTAATGCTGAATACTTCTGTTTCTGAGTTCTAGATGTTTCTCCCACATTATAACAGAAGTTGTTGGCTCAGATTGGCTTGTTTTTACTTTTTCTTGGTGTCCCCGTAAGTTAGTATAATGCCTGGCACAGCGAATACGTGAATCAATATTTCTTGATTGCATAGTTGGTTGATTCAGTTGAGAATTGGCTTTTCCAGAATAGTTTCTCTCAGTTTTCCTGACTCCAGATTCCCAGGAGTCTTTGCTAAAAGAACCCATTGCCCCAGGCTAAGCTGAGTAAACTAAGGCCACTCTCAGGCAGCTCATGTTTCACCAAATCTGTTTCCATTGCCTGGGCTTGGAATCTCCGCCAGGAGCCTTCCTTTGGGGGTTCTTGGGTGAGGAAACGACATCTTCAGGGAAATCGTGGCGCTAAAAGGAATTCACATGCTACCTCTTCCCGGAAGGGGAATTCCTGATCAATGCCGGCAGCTTCAGTCCATGGCCATGCTGGAGGAGAATGGGGTTCATTTGGCCCTGGCTCGCATGGCAGGGTGGATGGATGGCTTCTCACACTAGACTGGTTCTGATTGGCTGAACCAATGGGCCCTTCTACATGTTGCACAGTTTCTCCCCAGACTAATTCTCCCCTGAAACGTCTGTCTTTTGCTCCTAATCATTCCCAGCAGATCCAAGCAGAACAAGTCAAATCCCTCGTTGATCTGCCACTGCTGCAAATATCTGATAACATGTTCCGCTTCCCCTAAATCGGGTGCCCTCAACGGGTGACTGAATGGAATGAGCTCAAAGCCTCTCCCGGCCTTGTTGTCCTTCTCTGTCCTTCTGTCCAGCTTCTCTAGTCTTCCTAGCCGGCGCTTCCGAGCCTTGTTCTCAATCACAGACGCGGCCTCCGCGGAGTAGAAAGTCCGGAAGTTATCGGTTTAGGAAGCCACCGCAATTGATCAGTGCTAAGGAGGCAGGAGATAAACTCGGGCTGGCCCTCCGAAGCCCCGCCCCACTCTGGGGCCGCGCAAGTAAAAGCGGCCCATTGATCCTCGAGAACTTGGAGGCAGCCCTGTCAGAACGCGCCCCTCACCGTTGACGGCCTCCGGTCTCCGTGGACAGGCTCAGCTCCGGGCCTTCATCCGGGAAATGCCGAGGGAAGCCGGGGTTGGGGAAGGCGGCTTGTAAACCACTGCGGTGGCGCTAGATGCCCACTTCGAAGTTGAGGAGCTTAAACTTGGGGGCTAAAGATGAGAGGGATGGTTGATTGACTTTATAATGGTAAGAAAGGAAAATGAGGAGCTCCAGACAGGAATACCAGTGAGGGGCGGATGCTTTACCAGGGCCCCAAAGGGAAAGACCCAGCCCAGGCCCAGCCCCCTCGGTAAAGGGCTTTGGCCTGAGGGGAGACACCTTGGGGACAAAAGAGACCCTGTGGTTAGTCTGAGAGGCAGGAAGTAGGACTTTCCCTCCCAAGGAACTCCGGAGTGACCAGGTCAACCCCCCCCCCCCCTTGGCCCTTCAGCTAAGTAAGCTGGGGTTCATTTAATCGTTCTAGGCTACAGGTTTGGGGCTTCTAGAGTCCCCGTTGTCTGTAGATGCACATTAAATCAGCTGCATGAAATCCAGGTGAGCCGCATGCAGTCAAAAGAATCCGCCCAGGTTCGCCAGTGGTAGGAACCACAGCAGGCGCAGATTCCAATAGGGCAGTGCATTGAGCTACTGGAGGCAGGGAGCTGGATTGGGCTGTGTCCCCCGGCCGACACTCCCAGGGAGGGGGAGGGGGTCAGCCTTCAGCATTACCCCAGATTGGGTGGAAGCCCCCTCCTCTGCTTCCTAGGAAACCCCTTCTTTTTCTCCTGGCAGCTTTGGTGGGCCCTGATCTTGGTCATATCCATATAAATGGAAGCATAACAAAGGTGGATAAGATTGGAGAGAGGAGAGGAGTGTGAAAATGTGAGACAAGGAAAAACATCTTCAGAGAAGAGGAGACACCAACTACCTTCAGTATTTTCTTTCCTGCAACTTTGTGGCTTAGCAAAATTAAACCCCAGAAGTGAAAGGTTCGCAATTTTGCAAAAAATGTCCTTGGGCACTGGGAAGAGAGGAAATGGAGCCACTCCCAGAATGCCGACTCTGCGTGCATGCCAAGCCTTTGCCAGTGTTGCCCTATTCCAAGATAAATTTAAAATAGGTAAATGACTTAAATATTAAAAGGGAAATGATAAGTAAATCAGGTTAAAATAAATTAAAATAGAATAGTATACCTCTCAAACCTCTGAGAAAGTAAAAAAAAAATTAAGACCACACAAGAGATAGAGAACATTACAAGATTTAAAATGAATAATTTTGATGATATTAAATTAAAAAGAATTTTTGTACAAACAAAACCAATGCAACCAAAATTAGAAGGGAAGCAACAGATTGGCGGGAATATTATAACAAAATTTGCTGACAACAGTCTAATTTGTCAAATATACAAAGAACTAAGTCAAATTTATAAGAAATCAAATCATTCCCCAATTGACAAATAGTCATGGGATATGAATAAACAGTTGTCAGATGAAGAAATTGAAACTTTAAATAATCATGTGAAAAAAAGTTCTAAATCCCTCCTGATTAGAAAAATGCAGATCAAAACAATTCTGAGGTACCACCTTACATGTAGCAGAGTGGCCAATATGACAGAAAAGGGAAATAATAAATGCACCTTTGAAAATAATGCAACTTCTCTGTTTATCACCTTTAATTAGAGCTCAAATTTAACTTGTCTCATATCACTATTGTTTTTTCCTGTCAGCTAAAGCATAGTATATTCCATCACTCTATTTTTACTTTTTGTGTGGTTTTCATTTTTAAACATGTTCCTTATAAACAACAATGTTGGGTTTTTGATTTTTAATCTATTCTGCTATCCATTTCCACTTTATGGGTAAATATGTCCCATTTGCATTGTTATAATTATTCTGTATTTGCCTCCATTCTTTTTTTTTTCACAGTTTTTCCATCTTTATTTTCCCTTTTATCTCATTATTCCTTATAAATCTAATTTCCCTCTAACCATTAACTCTCTAATCCCTATCTCTTCTTCAGTCCCACCTTCATTTTCATTTCTTACCCTTCTAAACCTTCCTCCCTTCTCTCCTTCCTTTACCATCTTAATTGTTAATCTATTTACACTTCTATAAGTTCCATCCTTATCCATCCTTTACCTTTTTATTTGTTAATATAAATGATACCTATAATTCTCTCTATTGTTTAATCCACTTGCTCTGTATTTTTCTTTATGTGCTCTTCTAAGATTCCTTGTTTTAATCTTTATCCCTGTCTTTTATATACTCATAAGTACAGAAAGAAAACTACCTTTTCATATGCAAGTATTATTCCCTTTTTAACCCAGATATAGTGAGTATACCCTCCATCCCCTTCTTCCCTTCATTGTAACTTTTCTTTCATTTATGCCTCTTTTATAGGGGATGATTTTTCCTATTTATTTCTCTCCATCCAACTTTATTCTATTTTAACTCATTATATTCAAACTGACCTCTGTAAACGCAAAACTGTAAAGATAATTTTGTGTTTTGACTTAAAATCTAAATAAGTGGTCACCATGGGAAATTCCCAAATATGAAAATACCCAAGTCAGCTGGGATTTATGGAGATTTTAATTAATAAAGAGAGAAGGAATTAAGGGAAGGAGAGAGAGCACGAGAATTAATTTAAACTGCTCTGACAACTTGAGCCAAGCAGTAGTTAAAGGCCTAGGCCAAAGTGACCTCCCTGAGCCTAAGGGAGAGCGAGTCAGTCTTATAATTCACCACAAGATGATCTTCAAGCTGAGTTCTTCCACTCTGAACTGAAATTAGCCTGAACTGACTTTTTGCCCTTCCTTTTAAAGAAAATTTTATCTTATGTCGCCTCGCCTAAATTTTCATGTCTACCAATCACAGTAAAAACTTTTTTTCCAGGACTGCCCATTCTTAGTTTTCACCACTGTTTAGTTCACACCTTCTCTGGTTAGATTATATCTTCTGAGTACTTCACACCTCTTTGTTAAGTTTGCCTTTTGTAAGTTACTTGACCTTTTTGTGATTAATTTAACCTTTACAGGTACTTAACACCTTTTTGTATCCGATCGAAAAATAGACCTAACTTAATGTTCTAGCTTTACTATAAGGTATGAGTTAGGAACTTTCATTGTTCAATCAGGAGTTTACAACTTTATCCTCCCCTAAGGCACTGTCTGAGTAGGGTGGAGTAATTTTAAAAGTTCCCAATGTATTCTTGATTCTTGTTAGACCAAGTATCTCCATTGTTACAATAAGGGAATAGCTAGACCAAATCTTCTAAGGTACAGTCTGAGTAGTTTTTAAGATTCACACCTCAAAGTTTCTATCAATAAATGCTCTTTTTAAACCATGCAATTAATGAAATAATTTGAAACATTTAAATATCATATGATAAATAAACATTTTGACTACATGAAGTCTTTTATATTTAGTCTTTCAACATATCTTAAGTTTCATGTCATTCTTTATAACAAATTTTTCATTCAGGTCTGGTTCTATTTTTTTAAAAGTGGAAAGTCTCTTATTTTTTTAAATTATAATTTATTTTCTCATATGAGAATAGTCTTAATTTGCTGGGTAAGTTATTCTTGATTATAAACTTGATTATAAACTTAGATTCTTTGTTCTTGGAAATATTATTTCCATGACCCTCATTGTTTTAATATGGAAGCTACTAAATCTTGTGTTACCTTTATTGTATCCAAACAGTGTTTAAACTATTTTTTTTTGGTTGCTTGTAATGTTTTCTCTCTAACCTGGGAGTTACGAAACTTAAGTTATAATGTTCCTGTGAGTTTTCCTGTTGGGATCTCTTGTATGTGGTGTTCAATGTATCCTTTCAAGTTCTACTTTGCCTTCTAGTTTTAATATTTCATGGCAATTAAAAATAATTTCTTTGTGCAATAAAGATGACCCTATTTATTTTATTTCTTCAAGTATCTCTTGGTGCTATCTTCAATTCCACCCTCCCTTTTTCTTTTTTTTTTTTTTGCATATCATCTTATAGCACTAATTACCCCAATCTCTTTCTGTGAATGATTCCTCTAATTACTGTAATAGTGAATATAATTTTTGAGAGTTACAAATAACATTTTCCCCATATACTAATATAAATAATTTGATCTTATTGAAGTCCTTAAAAAAGAAAGTTTAAATAAAAAAAAAACATTTCCCCCCTTTTCCCTCTCTTTCTTGTTTACCTTTTCATGTTTCTCTTGATTTTTGTGTTTGGATATCAAACTTTCCACTTAGTTCAGTTTTTTTTTTTTTTTTACAATTACTTGAAAATCTTCTATTTTGTAGAATGTCCATACTTTCCTCTGGAAGTATATAGTTAGTTTTGATGGGTAGGTGATCCCTGGTTGAAGACCCAATTCTCTTGCCTTTCTGAATATCATATTCCAAGCCTTGAGATTCTTTAGTGTGGAAGTTGCCAGATCTCGTGTAATCCTGATTGGTCTTCCTTGTCTCTTTTTGGTTTCTTGTAAAATTTTCACCTTAGCTTGGAAGCTCTTGAATTTGGCAATTACATTCCTGGTAGTTGAGGATTTAGTGTAGAGGGGATTCTATGAACTCTTTCAATATCTATTTTGCCTCCTTGTTCAAGAGCATCAGGACAGTTTTCTTGGATAAATTCTTGTAGTATGATGTCAAGATTTCTGTTTATTTCTGGGTTTTCAGGTAGATCAACTATTCTCAAATTGTCTCTTTGTGCTCTGTTTTCCTGATCCATCATCTTTTCAGTGAGATATTTTATGTTTTCTTCTATTTTGTCAATATTTTGACTTTGCTTTATTAATTCTTGCTGTTTTGCAAGATCATTGGCTTCCAATTTCCTAATTCTGTTCTTTAAGGACTGGTTTTCCTTTTTTGTTTGGTCTATCCTGCTTTTTATGGCTTCCAGCTGTTTCTCCAATTGGGAGTTCTTGTCCTTTAAACTGTTGTTTTCTTTCTGAACTATTTCCCACTTTTCTTGCCAGAAGGCTTTCATCTTTTTGATAAGCTCCAATTTAAATTCTTCAAGAGCTTTTTGACAATTTCCACTTTTTTGAAAGGTTTTGGTGCATTTATTTGTATTTCCTCTTCTATTTCCTCTGTAGCCTGGGTTTTTCCTCCATAAAAATTATCCCTTATTCTTGTTTTTCTTGATGTTGGGAAGTTGTTGTTCCTGGGCACTGTTTGCCATTACTGTGGTGGTTTTTCCTTCCCTTTCCAGTTAGAAATCTGAGTGAGATGGGCAGGATTTCTGTGTATGGAGCAAGGATTTTGGCTGAGGTCAGCTGTCGAGTTTCTGCAGCTTCTGCTGTTTGCTGTCCCCTCTCTGTGCTATCTCCCTACCAGTACCCATATGCACTCCTAAGCCTGCTGGGGCCTCAGGTCTAGCTGCTCTCAGGGGTAGGTCCTTGGTGGTTTCAGTCAGCTGCCAAGGACCCAGAGGTGCCCCTCACTAGCTCCAGAAGTACCCCTTGATCACTCACTGATTCTAGGGTGCACTGACTCTGACTCTGGCTCCATAGGTGGGGTGGGGGAGGGTGGATCGGATTGCATTTTGGTGGAAATTTTTTCACTCCCTTATGATGTGGAAATACACAAATCCCCAATACCTTCAATGCTGTGCCCTACTATAGAGTCCTTTAGTTCATATGAATTAGGGATTTTTTTTTTTACTTTTTGATGTAGTCTGTATTGGTAGATGGTGAGAAGAGGAAGATTCCTGCATCTAGACTGCTGCCATGTTTACCTGGAAGTCCTTAAAAATAATTTCTTGTAGGATAGTGCTTCATATTTTTATCATATTTTTTCAGGCAGTTCAACAATTCTAATGTATCTTTTCAATCTGTTTTCTATGTCTGTTGTTTTATAATAAGATATTTCCTTTCTTCCATTTTTTTCATTTAGTTTAATTTTTATTATCTTTAAAATTATCAGGTTCTTCTTGCCCAATTTTAATTTTCAATGAATTATTTTCTTCCATGAGTTTTATTTCCCTTTCCATTTGGATAATCTTTCCTTCCTAATTTTCTATAATTGCTTTATTTTTTTTCCTAATTTTTTTCTCAGCCTTCCTCAATTGTTTTTTTTTCTTTTTTGTGCTCTTCCAACAACTTTTTTTTTACATTATGTCCATTTTTTCCCCTAAAAATTTTAGAGAAGTGGAAGCTTTGATTTCACTCTCTTATGAATGTGAAGCCTGATCTTTATTTCCAAAAAGGCTATTTGTGGTTGGATTATTTTTTCTTTTGCTCAATCATTTAAAAAGACGTTAGCAGCTTATTTTTTAATTATCAGTTTTATGCAAGTGTCAAGTTCCCCTTGTGTGTGTGATAATGCCTCAGGATTTAGTTTGTTGTTATTGCTCTTATTATTTCCTGAGTTCCCTGAGGTTCCTTAATCTCTTGTTTCTTTTAATTTCTATATTGCAGCATCCCCAGAAATGCTATTGCTTTCAATGCCCTTACCTCCTATAGTTTCTCCAGAGTCTGTAAGCATCTTCTTACCCCTCTGACCTGGAGCAACAATCAAGGAACTATGTTCTGCTATCATTCACTCACTCACATGTATTCATTCTTTCTCTTCTGTGGCCAATTTGGTACAGCATCCAGTCAGTATAGGTACGCCCTGTAGTTTTCTCTCAGTCAGACATCCCATCCACACATACTCAGTTGTTTGAAGCTGATGCTGCTGAGGCCACAGTTTATGCAGCTGCCTCCAGGACATACTTTCTATTTATTGAGTCATTAAACAGCCACCTAGAGCCCTCCCAGCTTATTCTCAACTTGTTCTGTGTTGAACAATTATTTCTTTCCAAGTTTTAACAATTTTTGCAGCTTTAAAGTAAATTCAGAGGCATTATTTTTGAGTGTTTATGAGGGAATTTGGAGGGTAAGGTACTAGCCTGTCCTATTCTGACATACCCAGTCTTGCTATTTCTCCCCTCTTTCTTTTTTTTTGTTTCTTCTTTTCCAGTATTTGGTGGTGTGAAAATAAATAGAAAACAAAATATTCAATTTTGAAAACAATATAAATAGGCATCCGCTAGGTGACTTAGTGGTTGGAGAGCCAGCCCAGAGGTGGGAGGACCTGGGTTTAAAATTTGGTGTCAGACACTTCCTGGGTATGTCTTCCCACTTTTCTCTCTTAGAGCAAATATACAGTTTTGAATCTATGATGCATGTAAAGATTTTTTTTAAAAAGAACATAATTTACATAGCTAACTTCTGCCTCTTTAGCAGATCAACCATTTTCTATTACTGCACACATACTTTGTATTTACAAAACTGTATGAAATGTGTTTTCTTTTAGGGGATTCCATGTCCCTAGAACTCAGTCTTATTTTATTTTATTATTATTATTTGTATCCTCACATACGAGCAGAGTTTTGGGGACCTAATAGCTACTTAAAATGCTTGATGAATGAACCTAAAAATGCCACAATTCCCAGAGATATTCACTTAATCTTCCTCACATCCCAATTCTTCAAACTCCTTCAGGCCTTGGTCTCCTCCTTCACTCCACCAGAGCCCAAAGTTGGTGTAATTACACACTGGGTCTCACCATAAGTGTTCCACTCCTCTAATGAGAAACTGACCTTGTCCTCGCTGGCCAGAGCTTTTGATCATTTCTCCTCTTCATACACTTTACGCCTTGCACATCTGTTTTTGACTTCATTGTGAATTCTAATCCCTACAGTCCCTCAGTCTTTCACCTTTGACTTCAACTGCCTCCCTTTCCATGTCCAACCCCAAAGTTCTCCTGAATGCCTTTCCTTCTCATTCCATCCCTGATCTGACAAACTGCTGCCAAGTCAAAACCAGGGTTTTTGCTGCCCTCCGGCTTCTTCACTGCTACTCATTATCAGCTGTACTTAGCCAAAACAAATCCCACAATCATGCCGACCATAGCATTCATGCTGTTCAACCTCAAGCTCCTCAAACTGCAAAACTTTTTGCTCCTCAAATGAGGACTTTAATTCTTATGTCAATGAAAAATTAAGGCCAAATTGGTGTGGACTTCCTTTGGTCCCATTTGCTTCCTCCTCTCTTCTTTCTCTTATTATTGACTGAAGTATCCCTTCTTGCCTAACCCTTATTACAGTGCCTGGGCATGGAGTAAGTGGGAGAAGGAATAAAGTTAACAAGCACGTATCTAGCACTTATTCTGCCCCAATCACCGTGCTGAGCACCTTACAAATACAGCTTTGTATCCTTTCAACAAGCCTAGGAGACAGATACTTTAAAAATACCTGTTGATTTGACTTGTCAAAAGCAATCTCCTATGGATGTATTTGATTACCATTTACATTTCTCTTTCACACCTTCAACATCTCCTTTTCTGCCATTTACCCCATCTGCTTTCCAACATTCTCTGCTCATTCCCTCCTCAACACTTTCCAATATGACTTGGCAAATGATGCCACTACATGGCTCAGCTGAAACTCATCTCGCCAAAGTTAGCAGTGACCAAATGATGAGCCAATCATTAGAATGTTAATGGCTAACATTTATATGGTGCTTACTGGGTGCCAGGCCCTGTGCTCCTTATAACAAGGATGGCTTCATTTTTCATGCTTGTATCTCCAGTGTCTGGGACAATGTCCTAGATCATAACTGGAGTTAATACTTAAGTGATTGATGATGGTATGATTATCATGGAATGACACTTTTCTGCTGAAACTTCATTTTAATGGGAGCAAAGCATTAGTGAGATGTTAAGAGGGTCTAATCAGAATATTCATGAAAATGACCCCAAACCAAATTTTTTTTCAGATTCAGAAAACAAGGAGGCCAAATTTTGTTGACCAGTCCTGAGGAAGTAGCTTTCTTGTCTAGTTTGAGAAAATGTTTCCTTTCCATTCATTGATCTATTTATTATAGCCATAAGCTTGGGAGTTGAAGCTCTTCTGCAAAATTTGCCTCCAGCTTAAATCATGAATTTATTCACCTGTTGGGAATTATCTTTTGTCACTGAATGTCAGGCCAGTTCCACCAAGGATCAAGTATAAGTGTTTATGTCAACTAGATTTATATATATAGTTTTCCTTCTCAAAGAACTTGATTGAGGCATGGTTTGTATCAGCAGAGGAATCATGCTGACTTAAGTGGTGATGGAAATCATGTGTCCTCTGTCTCCTCACCAGGTCTTATTACAAGGTAATCTGAAATTTAGATTTGAAGGGACTTGGTGTGACAGTGAACTAGCAAGGAAACTCTCTATTCTTTTCACACCAGTCTGTTTGTGGATTCTATTTTTGGATTCTGCTCATGATTCTCCTCATATATCAAATGTCTTCCTCTCATCTAGACAATACTTGTTGCTCATCTCTGTAAAGACATTTCTTATCCTTGCTTCCTTTATGAAGGCTTTAAGAATGCTCATAATCTCATTGTAAGACTTTCTGATCTCAGGGTCTACTTAGTATTTAGGAAAGAACCTTCATGCCAATATAACCAGCTCCCCAAAGAGTAATTTTTTAGGAGTTATGTTGTATTTTGTCAAAGAATTGGTGTCATACAAGATGATTAGTGTCTCTAGGACTGGACAGAAAAGCATGAATAAAGGGGTTATTTGGCATATTTAAGAGCATCTAAAACAGAGGTCCCTATGTTGAAAGGCCAAAGACCTACTGGTAAACAAAAAGACTGGCACAGCTGGGGACTTCTGGATTGGCCTTTAATGTCTTTGGGAGTGGTCTTTTACAATTGGCCATAGAGTCAGAATTGATTGGATCTTTAAAACTCCCTCACTTCCTTCCTCCCTTGCTTTCTCTCTCCCTTCTTTCTTTCCTTCCTTCCTTGCTTTCTCCCTCCCTTCTTTCCTTCCTCCCTCCCTCCCATTTTTCCTTCCTCCCTCCCTCCCTTGCTTTCTCTCTCCTTTCTGTCTTTCCTTCCTTCCTTGCTTCCTCCTTCCCTTCTTTCCTTCCTTGCTTCCTCCCTCCCTCCCTCCCACCAAGTAGATCTCAGGTAAGATGGAACAATGTGGGCCATACAACAGTATGTGAATTTGTCTTCAGAACCAGTTGAATGATAGATCCTAAAGACTAGTCATGAATGAGTGGAAGTAAACTTGAAGGAAGTAATCTAGTAGAACTCCTTCAGAATCGAAATGGTTTTGTGTTGCTCAATGTGTTTATCGATGATATGCAGAAAGGCACAGTTAGCATGATTATCAAAGTACACATCTAGACTTGATACAATGAGGAATTTCATAGTGATCAGAGTTTCAAAATGAAATGAGCTGCCACTGGAGGATTATCAATAAAAAGAAGATATTCAAGAGAGGACTGGATGAGAAACCTCTCGGTCCCTGTAGAATGCATCCTCATCCAGGTATGACTTGAACTCAATGGTCTCCTCATTTCTTTCTAGCTCTAAAAATTTTTGATTGTTGGTTAATGAGGAAAATAATTCCAGTAACTTATACCCTATTCGACTGCATCTAGCTCTGCTGTCCTCTTACAGGAAAGGTTCTCTAATGTCACATCTAACTCATTGAGCTGTAGCCATTTATTGTCACTCAAGAAGCTTCTTAAAAAAAGAATAACCAAGTAAACGTCCTACTGAGGGTTGACTTTTGCAAATGGCGCTCTCTGGACAGAAACTCTTCCTGCAGAGTCTTATCAATGAACAAGCTATCACTGTCCACTTGCCTGCCACATTTCTAACAGGACTCCTGCCCCCCACTCAGTGCTGGCCAGGTTCACAGCTGGTTCACAGCACCTATTCGAGGTGACATGAAATGAATGATGGGTAGGCAGTCCCGTTGGAAGAGAGGAGATAGGACTTGCCCAAGAGATGAGGAATGCCTGCTTCACTCAGTGCCCACTGGGTCCAACAAGAGGTAAACCACTTAAACCAATAGAAATGGAGTATTTAGAGGAGTCTGTGCTCTGCTTTTGTCAATCTTAGCTCCCAGAGCCTGGGACCTGGACCCAGAAAGCCAAACATCACAGGCACAAAACCTCTTTGCGAAGTTACCTTTATCATTTTCTCCTGCTTGGGGACTATCCCAAATTGGCAAGGCAATGAAAAGCAGATGCAGAGCCATGTGCAGTACTATGAGGAGAAGGCAATTGCATGTGGGAAGAGCCAGAGAGCAACAGAAGATAATTACAACAAGTACACTAGTCAGCTCAGATAATAATAGCGACGGCAGGAGAAGGGCAGCTTCTATTCCCACACAGATGATGCTGAGCCAACAGAGCTGAAGATGGGCAAACAGCATGTATTTGGCTAGGAGGGACAACTCGCCTCCCTGCAGCTCAGAGGAGACCCTTCATTCTAAGATGATGGTTTCTGCGTCCCCACCCCACCCCACATTCGGCTCAGATGAAATCCACTTTTCTGCAATGAGCTCTCAGAAGCAGCCCCCATTCTGTCCCAGGTGTGTGAGCAAGGGGTCATCTGAAGCCATTAATGTTCATGCGAGCCTCTTCACTGATGACAAGCATGCAGGAAGAGCTTAATGAATGCTTATTGCTTGCTCGATATCTGCACATGCTATGCACATGTAGCTACAGAGAGGTACCAGCACACACAACATACCAGTGGATGGACTCAATGGTCTGATCTTTAAATGCCTATCAAAGGCATTCTTCATTGAATCCTTTTCAGAGCCATGAATATTGTCTCAGAGGCTTTTGAGGCTGCTCAGCCTTAATGAAGCCTGTAGCATCTCACCTTGGGGTGAGATCATCGATAGAAACTCTTTTCCTGTTGAGATTGTTTTGTTAGATATCTGCCACGACAGCAGCAAATTTCTCACGCTAGTATTTCCTTGTTTACTGTTTATTACATACACATAAATACAAATATACGTACAAAATAGACATATAAACAGGTATGCACATATATAATGCTCAGTAAAAGGGACATATATACATATTATTTGTATATTTAAAACATATATATATATATATATATATATATATATACACAGAGAGAGGTTCCTTCTGTTTGCATTATCAACCTATCTTAGAAAATATTGTCAGTTACTAAGCACTTATTAAATGTCTACTATGGGCCAGGCTCCATAGTTACAAAAAGAAACAAAAGATATTCCCTGCCCTCAAGGAGTTCACAGTCTAATGGGGGGACAACAAGTAAATAAGTATGCAAAAATAAGGTATATAGGAAATAATTAATAGAAGGAAGGCATTAGAATTAGGCGGGATTGAGGAAGACTTATTGTAGAGGATGAGTTTTTATTTGAATTTGAAAAAGAAACAAACATGGAAGTCAGTAGGTGAATATGAGGAGGGGGAAGATCCCAGGCATAGGAAATAGCCAGAGAAAATGCCGAAAGACAAGTGGTGGATTATCTTGTTGGCGCAGACCAGTCACTGGATTGAAGAGTACATGTTGGGGAGTGAGGTGCAACAAGGCTAGAAAGGTAGGAAGAGGCAAGGCTATGAATCACTTTGAACTAACTAGAAGATGCATCTGCTCATGGAGCAAATCAGAAAACAAAGGGCATTACTGAGAAGGGAGGGGGCATCACTGTAGCTGGCCTTTAGGAAAGTCCTCTTACCTGTTGAATGGAGGCTAAATTGGAGAGAGAGGAGATATGAATCTGGCAGCCCCACCATCAGGTTAGTGTATTACTTCAGGAGTTATTAGATGAGGGAGGCAGTAGAACCTTGACAAGGTCACCAGAGACTGGGGGATTCATTTAACGAATATTAGGAAAGTGAAATCACCAGGACTTGGCAACAGTTCGGATAGAAAGGCTAAGAGAGTGAGGAGGCCACAGTGATTCCTACAGTTCAAGCTTGAGGGATCAGGATAAAGGCGATGCCCTCCCTATACAGTAGTTAGGAAAGATAATGAGCCCTGTTTTTGACTTGTTGATATTAAGATGTCCACTGTATGCCCATCTAAAAATGCCTGAAAAGCAGCTAGAGATGTGAGATTGGAGTGTAGCAGCTAGGTAGGGGCAGGATAGGTAGGTTGGAGAATCATTGGCATAGAGATGATAATTAAATCAATGGGAATTGATGCAGTCACCAAATGAAATAGTCTAGAAGGATAAGAGAAGCAGGCCAAGGATAGAGACTTACAGAATATTGAGAGTTAGTGCGAGTGGCTTGGATGAAGGTCCAGAAAAGGAAAATGAGAAGTCTGATAGGCAGGAGGAGAACTGAGAGACAGAAGTATCCTGAAAACCTAAAGAGAAGAGCATATTAAAGAAAAGAACGTGATCAGCAGTTTCAAAGGCTATAGAGAGGTTAAGAAGAATGAGGATTGACAAAGGCCATTGGATTTACCAATAAGTGATATCACTTACAGTGAATAGAGTAGTTTCAGTGACATGATGACCCTGGTAGCCAGATCGTTGGGTGTGAAAGATGGTTAGGAGTTGGGGGAGACGAAATTGAGGCACCCAATACAAATGCTTTTCTCAAGAAGCTTAGTGAAAAAGAGCAGAAGAGATGCAGGAAGGGACTGAAGGATCAAGCGAGGTTTCTTTTCTTTTCTTTTCTTTTCTTTTTTTTTGAGGATAGGAAAGACATGGGTATGTTTGAAGGTAGTAGGGATTGATCCAGTAGCCAGGGACAGATTTAAAATAAGTGAAAGAGTGGGGATGACAGAGATGGCAATCTTTGGGTGGAGATGAGATGGAATTGGCTTGCTTGAACAAGTATAAGGGTAAGTTTTGGTAATGAGTAAAGCCATTTCATCATGTAAGTAGGGATGACAAAGGATATAGTGGTAGAAAGCACCTGGGTGATAGGAGATGAGAAAGGGGGAGAAGAGGAAGCTCATGGCAAGTACACCCAATGACCTTTTTTCCTGTAAAATAAGAGGTAAAGTTTTCAATAGAAAAGATGGTGTTAGGAGAGCCATGAGAAGATTATGGAGGGATGAAAAGGTTTAAAAGAATCTCTGTGGAATAATACAGTAAATTGAAAATGAGGTGTAGGAGAATTGCTTAGTAGCAGTGAGGACCCAGTTGAGGTTGTGTAACAAATTTATTGTGGACCCCATCAGAATGATAGAGTGATTTCTCCACCATCATTCAGCAACATGTGTGCAGGAGTGAAGACAATGGATAAGGGGAGTGACCCAAGGCTGACAGTGGGAAGGACACAACTGGGGATGATGAGGGGTCCAGGGACTTAAAAGAGGAGAACAGTGTAGAATTGAACTGGTACACTAAGGGGTCAATCTGTGGGGAAAAGGAGAGAGTGGACAATGCAAGTGTGACAGCCTAGGAAAGAACTGAGGGGTCAAAAATGCTCCAAGTATGAATGAACATTAGGATTTGGTAAAGGAAGGCAGAAGGAGATGGGGAAAACCATTGAATGATTGTCTGATAAGGGGATCTGGGAAGTCTCGAGCCTTAAGGTGGTGCGTTTTGGGGTGATGACAAGATGAAGTGTATGATCATCTTTGTGCGTAGCTGAGGAGGGACAGAGGAGTGGGCCAAAGGAAATGAGTTAGTTGAGGAACGGATATATTCCGCTAGAGTGTTTGAGGGGAGTCGGCTTATGTGTCAATATCTATCTAAGTCTATCTATGTTTCTATCTAATTATCTCTCTATGTTGAAGTCCTCAATGATAAGAGCTGGAGTTGGGGAGGAAAGGAAAATTGTGAACCACATACCACATTCAATAAGAAGGGAAGTGACCGAGGTAATATAGACAACTGCTACCAGCATTTTGACCAATTGACAGAGACGAATAACATGAAAACAAACAATAATTAGTTACTCAACGATCATGGCAGGCAATGGGCCTGGCAGTGGCAATGATCACTGGAAATCCTTTTCTGCCATTGCCGGATCCTCATGAAATCCTCCTTTGGTCTTCATTCTCCTGGGTTCCATTGGTATCAAGTGCTTTACCCACTAGATCACAACTTCCCTCTCCATAGCCTATCGCACTTCGCCCTCCCTTCTGGTATTCTCTTTGCACATATCAGACTGTTTCTCCATGTCAGGTACTATGTTGTTTTTGGCATGTTCCCCAAACCCCCAGGGTACATTCTGTACATTCTGTGAATTTCCCAGAAGCCCTTAATGAATGCAGAAATGAATTCAACAATAGCCATTGTTAGATGCTTATGCAGTATTATTGGTGATCTGTGAATTCATAGATGATGCTGAAGTCCCTTTCAGAAAAAAAATTGCCTCCTCTCAAAAAGGCCATCATTCATGCAGCTGCCTGGTCTCATTTTTCATTGCATTGCAATTTCTGGGTCTTTAGATTTTCTGTTTTGTTGGCCAAATTCTTGAAGAAAATGAAATGGAAAAGGCTGGTACAATGTAGAAAGAAAGGGGAAGGCTCTCTCCATTTTCATGTAGTTTGGATAAAGAACAAACATTAGATTTGTTTTTTCCATGGGTGATTTTGTATATTTTAATAATTGAATTGCTGAGTTATCTGAAAATTAGAGATATTCAGGAATACAGGTGTAGCTGTGGCTGAGAAGCATCATCTTTTAGTGTTTCACAAATATTGGCAATGAATTTCCAGCGTGTTTTTAATTTAAAAATTAGGAAAAAAACACTTCAGAGATGGATGGGTAAGATTTCATAATATTTTGCCTTCAACACTGAAGCCTCCTACAGACTATAAATCAACAGATGCCTTGAAAAAAGCTGTGACTTTAGCCTTAAGAATTAAAATCTGTAATGAAATCTCTATCCTCAGGCAAAGAAGGGGGCTATTTGAATATTGGAATCACCTTAGAATTACAAAAGACTGGCATCCCATTCTCACTGGGGTTACAAATATACATACTTGGATTTCTATGCACTTTGATGGTGAGACCTTATTTCTAGGCTCCTTAAGAAAACATGATGGAAGAAAGGAGGACACGGATATCAGCTGTGAGAAGATGATGAGAGAGCTTTCAATCTGGGAAGGAGAGTCAGACAACAAATATTTGTTAAAGCACCTACTAAGCTAGGCACTGTGTTAACTACTAGGAATGAAAAGAAAGGAGGGAAAAAACCAGCCCCTACTCTTGAGGAAGTCAAAGACTAATGAGAAACACTAGGCAAATAACTACATACAAGCACATTTCCTCTAGGATGAATTGGAAATTATTATTATTATTTTTTTAAAAACCCTCTCCTTGGGATTCTGAAGGCAACTTCCGGAAATCGAGCCAGGGGGAGAGTGTGGCCTCGTGGTCCGACCCTTCCATTCCAGTTCCAGTGAGGCATATTCAGTTTAACCCAGGGAACGCTCATAGAACCAACATCTGCCCAGGACTAAAGCCTCTGATCACCAGACAAAGACAAGAAAAGCCAATCCTCCACGTTCAGAGATGACAAACTCCACAGAAGCACAGAAGCCCCAAAATACCAAGAAAAATAAGAAGAAAGGGGTGACTCTGGACACATTCTATGGAGCCAAAATACAAAATACAGAGCAGATAGAAGAAGATATACAAGAAAATTCTCCAAAATCTTCCAAAGGAAATAGAAACTCTCCACAAACCCATGAAGAATTTGAATCAGAAAGGACCAAAAAGATGGAAGCCCTCTGGGAGGAAAAGTGGGAAATGATGCAAAAGAAATTCACGCATCTACAAAACCAGTTTGACCAAACTGTAAAAGAAAACCAGGCTTTAAAGCAAGAACTAATAAAGCAAAGCCAAAACACCAAGAAATTAGAAGAGAACATAAAATATCTCACCGACAAGGTGATAGATCTGGAAAACAGGGGGAGAAGAGAAAATTTAAGAATAATTGGACTCCCAGAAAAGCCAGAAATAAACACCAAACTGGACATGGTGATACAAGATATAATCAAAGAAAATTGCCCAGAGATTCTAGAACAAGGGGGCAATACAGCCACTGACAGAGCTCACAGAACACCTTCTACACTAAACCCCCAAAAGACAACTCCCAGGAATGTAATTGCCAAATTCCAAAGCTATCAAACAAAAGAAAAAATCCTACAGGAAGCCAGAAAAAGACAATTTAGATATAAAGGAATGCCAATCAGGGTCACACAAGACCTTGCAAGTTCTACGCTGAATGATCGTAAGGCATGGAACATGATCTTCAGAAAGGCAAGAGAGCTGGGTCTCCAACCAAGAATCAGCTACCCAGCAAAACTGACTATATACTTCCAAGGGAAAGTATGGGCATTCAACAAAATAGAAGACTTCCAACTTTTTGCAAAGAAAAGACCAGAGCTCTGTGGAAAGTTTGATACCGAAAATCAAAGAGCAAGGAATACCTGAAAAGGTAAATATTAAGGAAAGGGGAAAAATGTTATCTTCTTTTACTCAAACTCTCTTCTATAAGGACTACATTTATATCAACCTATGTATACTAATATGTGGGGAAAATGTAATGTATAAATAGGGGGTAAAGAAAGACCAAATAGAATAATGGTTCTCACACAAAGATTCACAGGGGAAGGGGAGGGGAAGAAAACTCCTATAAGAAGGAGAGGAAGAGAGGGGGGGCGGGGTTTACTTAAACCTCAATCTCAGGGAAATCAACTCTGAGAGGGAAAAACATCCAGATCCATTGGGATCTTGAATTCTATCTTACCCAACAAGGGTAAGGAGAAGGGAAAACCAAGGGGGGGAGGGGGAGAGGGAGAACAAAAAGGGAGGGAAAGAGAGGGGGGAGGGGGAGGGAACAAAAAGGGAGGGACTAAAAAGGGAAACATCAAGGGAGGGGACAAGGGGGACTGATTCAA
Source organism: Monodelphis domestica (assembly GCF_027887165.1). NCBI lineage: Eukaryota > Metazoa > Chordata > Mammalia > Didelphimorphia > Didelphidae > Monodelphis > Monodelphis domestica. Next base: position 3,772,974 of record NC_077227.1, on the reverse strand, counting down.
AGTAAATCACTGGACTAAAAGGTAGAGCCGAAGAAGAAAAGGTTAGAATTAGGGAAGGCAATCAAAATGCCAGGGAGTCCACAAATGACAATCATAACTTTGAACGTGAATGGGATGAACTCACCCATAAAACGTAGACGAATAGCTGAATGGATTAGAATCCAAAACCCTACCATATGTTGTCTTCAAGAAACACACATGAGGCGGGTTGACACCCACAAGGTCAGAATTAAAGGATGGAGTAAGACCTTCTGGGCCTCAACTGATAGAAAGAAGGCAGGAGTGGTAATCATGATATCTGATAAAGCCAATGCAAAAATAGACCTGATCAAAAGGGATAGGGAAGGTAATTATATTTTGTTAAAAGGGACTCTAGACAATGAGGAAATATTATTAATCAACATGTATGCACCAAATAATATAGCACCCAAATTTCTAATGGAGAAACTAGGAGAATTGAAGGAAGAAATAGACAATAAAACCATACTAGTGGGAGACTTAAACCAACCATTATCAAATTTAGATAAATCAAATCAAAAAATAAATAAGAAAGAGGTAAAAGAAGTGAATGAAATCTTAGAAAAATTAGAATTAATAGACATATGGAGAAAAATAAATAGGGATAAAAAGGAATACACCTTCTTCTCAGCACCACATGGCACATTCACAAAAATTGACCATACATTAGGTCACAGAAACATAGCACACAAATGCAGAAAAGCAGAAATAATGAATGCAGCCTTCTCAGATCACAAGGCAATAAAAATAATGATTAGTAATGGTACATGGAAAACCAAATCTAAAACCAATTGGAAATTAAACAATATGATACTCCAAAACCGTTTAGCTAAAGAAGAAATCATAGAAACAATTAATAATTTCATCAAGGAAAATGACAATGGCGAAACATCCTTTCAAACCTTTTGGGATGCAGCCAAAGCGGTAATCAGAGGCAAATTCATATCCCTGAAAGCTCATATTAACAAACAAGGGAGAGCAGAGATCAATCAATTGGAAATGCAATTGAAAAAACTCGAAAGCGATCAAATTAAAAACCCCCAGCAGAAAACCAAATTAGAAATCCTAAAAATTAAGGGAGAAATTAATAAAATCGAAAGTGATAGAACTATTGATTTAATAAATAAGACAAGAAGCTGGTACTTTGAAAAAACAAACAAAATAGACAAAGTACTGGTCAATCTAATTAAAAAAAGGAAGGAAGAAAAGCAAATTCACAGCATTAAAGATGAAAAGGGGGACAGCACCTCCAATGAGGAGGAAATTAAGGCAATCATTAGAAATTACTTTGCCCAATTATATGGCAATAAATACACCAATTTAGGAGAAATGGATGAATATATACAAAAATACAAACTGCCTAGACTAACAGAAGAGGAAATAGAATTCTTAAATAATCCCATATCAGAAATTGAAATCCATCAAGCCATCAAAGAACTTCCTAAGAAAAAATCCCCAGGGCCTGATGGATTCACCTGTGAATTCTATCAAACATTCAGAGAACAGTTAACCCCAATACTATACAAACTATTTGACATAATAAGCAAAGAGGGAGTTCTACCAAACTCCTTTTACGACACAAACATGGTACTGATTCCAAAACCAGGCAGGTCAAAAACAGAGAAAGAAAACTATAGACCAATCTCCCTAATGAATATAGATGCAAAAATTTTAAATAGGATACTAGCAAAAAGACTCCAGCAAGTGATCAGAAGGATCATTCACCATGATCAAGTAGGATTCATACCAGGGATGCAGGGCTGGTTCAACATTAGGAAAACCATCCACATAATTGACCACATCAACAAGCAAACTAGCAAGAACCACATGATTATCTCAATAGATGCAGAAAAAGCCTTTGATAAAATACAACACCCATTCCTATTAAAAACACTAGAAAGCATAGGAAAAGAAGGGTCATTCCTAAAAATGATAAACAGTATATATCTAAAACCAACAGCTAATATCATCTGCAATGGGGATAAACTAGATGCATTCCCAATAAGATCAGGAGTGAAACAAGGATGCCCATTATCACCTCTACTATTTGACATTGTACTAGAAACACTAGCAGTAGCAATTAGAGAAGATAAAGAAATTGAAGGCATCAGAATAGGCAAGGAGGAGACCAAGTTATCACTCTTTGCGGATGACATGATGGTCTACTTAAAGAATCCTAGAGATTCAACCAAAAAGCTAATTGAAATAATCAACAACTTTAGCAAAGTTGCAGGATACAAAATAAACCCACATAAATCATCAGCTTTTCTATATATCTCCAACACAGCTCAGCAGCAAGAACTAGAAAGAGAAATCCCATTCAAAATCACCTTAGACAAAATAAAATACCTAGGAATCTATCTCCCAAGACAAACACAGGAACTATATGAACACAACTACAAAACACTCGCCACACAACTAAAACTAGACTTGAACAATTGGAAAAACATTAACTGCTCATGGATAGGACGAGCCAATATAATAAAAATGACCATCCTACCCAAACTTATTTATCTATTTAGTGCCATACCCATTGAACTACCAAAATACTTCTTCACTGATTTAGAAAAAACCATAACAAAGTTCATTTGGAAGAACAAAAGATCAAGGATATCCAGGGAAATAATGAAAAAAAACACATATGATGGGGGCCTTGCAGTCCCAGACCTCAAACTATATTACAAAGCAGCAGTCATCAAAACAATTTGGTACTGGCTAAGAAACAGAAAGGAAGATCAGTGGAATAGACTGGGGGAAAACGACCTCAGCAAGACAGTATACGATAAACCCAAAGATCCCAGCTTTTGGGACAAAAATCCACTATTCGATAAAAACTGCTGGGAAAATTGGAAGACAGTGTGGGAGAGACTAGGAATAGATCAACACCTCACACCCTACACCAAGATAAATTCAAAATGGGTGAGTGACTTAAACATAAAGAAGGAAACCATAAGTAAATTGGGTAAACACAGAATAGTATACATGTCAGACCTTTGGGAGGGGAAAGGCTTTAAAACCAAGCAAGATATAGAAAGAATCACAAAATGTAAAATAAATAATTTTGACTACATCAAACTAAAAAGCTTTTGTACAAACAAAACCAATATAACTAAAATCAGAAGGGAAACAACAAATTGGGAAAAAATCTTCATAGAAACCTCTGACAAAGGTTTAATTACTCATATTTATAATGAGCTAAATCAATTGTACAAAAAATCAAGCCATTCTCCAATTGATAAATGGGCAAGGGAAATGGATAGGCAGTTCTCAGATAAAGAAATCAAAACTATTAACAAGCACATGAAGAAGTGTTCTACATCTCTTGTAATCAGAGAGATGCAAATCAAAACAACTCTGAGGTATCACCTCACACCTAGCAGATTGGCTAACATAACAGCAAAGGAAAGTAATGAATGCTGGAGGGGATGTGGCAAAGTAGGGACATTAATTCATTGCTGGTGGAGTTGTGAACTGATCCAACCATTCTGGAGGGCAATTTGGAACTATGCCCAAAGGGCGACAAAAGAATATCTACCCTTTGACCCAGCCATAGCACTGCTGGGTCTGTACCCCAAAGAGATAATGGACACAAAGACTTGTACAAAAATATTCATAGCTGCGCTCTTTGTGGTGGCCCAAAACTGGAAAACGAGGGGATGCCCATCAATTGGGGAATGGCTGAACAAACTGTGGTATATGTTGGTGATGGAATACTATTGTGCTAAAAGGAATAATAAAGTGGAGAAGTTCCATGGAGACTGGAACAACCTCCAGGAAGTGATGCAGAGCGAGAGGAGCAGAACCAGGAGAACATTGTACACAGAGACTAATACACTGTGGTATAATCGAACGTAATGGACTTCTACATTAGGGGCGGTGTAATGTCCCTGAACAACTTTCAGGGATCCAGGAGAAAAAAAAACACCATTCATAAGCAAAGGATAAACTATGGGAGTGGAAACACCGAGAAAAAGCAACTGCCTGAATACAGAGTTTGAGGGGACATGACAGAGGATAGACTTTAAATGAACACTCTAATGCAAATACTAACAACAAAGCAATGGGTTCAAATCAAGAAAACATCTAATGCCCAGTGGACTTACGCGTCGGCTATGGGGGGTGGGGGGAGGAAAAGAAAATGATCTATGTCTTTAACGAATAATGCTTGGAAATGATCAAATAAAATATATTTAATTAAAAAAAAAAAACCCTCACCTTCCGTCTTGGAGTCAATACTGGGTATTGGCTCCAAGGCAGAAGAGTGGTAAGGGCTAGGCAATGGGGGTCAAGTGACTTGCCCAGGGTCACACAGCTGGGAAGTGTCTGAGGCCAGATTTGAACCTAGGACCTCCCGTCTCTAGGGCTGGCTCTCAATCCACTGAGCTACCCAGCTGCCCCCTGAATTGGAAATTATTAACAGAGGGAAGGCACTCGAATGAAGAAGGGGTGGAAAAGGCTTCCCAGAGAAAGTGTGATTTTAACTGGGACTTGAAGGAAACCAGGGAAGGCAGTAAGCAGAGATGAGTGGGATGAACTTTTGATGCAGGAAAGACAGTCAGTGAAAATAACTGGAGTTGGGGCTTGGATTATCTTATATAAGAAACAGCTAGGAAGCCAGTATGACTGAGTCCAAGAGTATGGGGGCAAGGGGCAAAGTAGAAGAAGGAAAGAGAATTGGGTGTTATTGTCAAGGGGTAAAGAAGAATTATAGCATCTAAAATTTAGTTGGAGGCAGTTAGGTGGCTCATTGGATTGAAAGTCAGGCCTAGAGATGGGAGGTCCAAGGTTCAAATCTGACCTCAGACACTTTCCAGCTGTGTGACCCTGGACATGTCACTTAACCTCCATTGTCAAGCCCTTACTGTTCCTTGGAACCAATACACAATAAAAAAAAAAGAAAGTTAGTTAGGAAAAGCCTCAATAGCCATCTAGATGTACTCAAAGATACCTCCAAACAGCAGAGAAAGAGAGGGCTCTCTCCCAAAGTGAAGATTCCCACCAGCAGTTCATTTGAGAAAGAAAAGGATTGAGAATCTCACGTGCAATGAATATTAAGAGAAAGAAAAATGTGGCGGTGAGTTGTAGGACATGTTTCCTGTGACTTTTTGCCAGACAAATGGTAGTCTTCATCCTAAAAGAAATGGTTGGGTTGGAGGAACAGCTCCCCATATTCCTGATACGAGGTGAAATGAGAAAACCCTCTAAAAATGAAATGTTTTCCATGTGCAATAAAGAAGAGAAAGTATCTGAGGCAGGCAGAGGACACTCCTCTATGTTTTGAGGTCAGAGGGTGGAAGATTGCTAAGGAGCCACTGAAAATATGCCCTGAAGAACCAAGGCTAAAATTCTTCCCAAAGAAGTAACCACTCGTCCTCTGAGGAATGAGGCTGTAAAGCCACAGATGCTGGCTGGCAAGAGAGGTCCGTCAAGGGTTAGAACCCACAGAGTCATGTAGCACTCTGGGGTGATTCCCCACTAAGGGAGATGGAAGCCAATTTTTGATGATGTGATGACGGCATCCGAGAATGCTTCTGTCTGAACAGGGCATGTCTTCAAGGTAGAGCAGAGAGACTGCCAAGACTTGTCCATGACTGTATCATTATCAAAATAAATGCTAAGAGTAAGATCGTGGCATGTTCCAACTCCAGGTGAATGAAATCGACATTGATTCCAGACCCAGTTCTAGACTTGTTATTAGAATTCTGATCAATGGCATAAAAAAGAACCCAACAGGGATAACAAAAAGCCGAAATGGCTTCATCAAGAATAAATCATGCTAGACTGACTTAATTACAATTTTTGACAGGGTTTGTTCAGGGAATGTTAAAAGATAATTTACCTAGATTTTATAAAAGCTTTGAATATAGGTGTTTGTCATAGTCTTGTTGAAAAGGTAGAGGTACATTTTAGATTCATGATTGGTGGAACAGAGAGAACCAAAAAGTCTTTCTTAGTTTGTTGTCATCTTCAGAGGATACTCCAATGGAAGAATCAAGGGACCTGTGCCTAATCCTGTGTTTCTTCTTTTTTCACAACTTAATCAATGAACTGAATAAAGGCACATAAAGGGTATATATTAAATTTGGAGATGAGACCCAGTTGGAAATGGGGAGAGGGAGCTATGAGAACATGACTGTCGAAATCTAAAACAACTGAATAGCATTGAACCTTCTCTAATAAGAAAAAATTTAATAGAGATGAGTGTGAAATATTGAACTAAAAATGTTTCATAATTATAAGATCATGGTGGCATGACCAGAAAATTGTCTGAAAACAGTTTTCATGAATTGTAAGCTTTTGTGATATTAGCCATGTGATGTGTCAATCAGAAGACTAAGGCCAACTTAGAGATTCATAACCTTGAAGGATAAAGAGATGATGGGCCAGCTTGAGGCCATCCTGATCAGAACACATCACAGGGTGATGTTATATTCCCATATTGGCAAACTTATATCATGTGTGTCAGAGGGGGATGCTCCCCTCCCCCTCTCCACATGCACCTGAAGACATTTCTCATATCATCTGTCCCTCTGTTCAGCAGCACAATGACAGTGCTTCCTCCCTCCCCTTTCTGGGGTAAGGTGGGGGGCTCACATGTGGCATGAGGGTTGCAGTATGGGCAGCCAGGCTCTAAAAGTTTCACTATTACTGTATTCTATGTCTGTCTGTCTGTCTGTCTGTCTATCTATCTATCTATCTATCCTCTATCTATCTGTCTGTCTATCTATCTATCTGTCTATCAGTCTATCTATCTATCTTTCTATCTATCTATCTATCTATCTGTCTGTCTGTCTATCTATCTATCAGTCTATTTCTCTCTCTCTATCAGTCTATCTATCTATCCATCTATCTATCCATCTATCTATCTATCTATCTATCTATCTATCTATCTGTCTGTCTGTCTGTCTATCTATCCATTCATCTATCTATCTATCTATCTATCTATCTATCTATCTATCAGTCTATCTCTATCTATCTATCTATCTATCTATCTATCTATCTATCTGTCTGTCTGTCTATCTATCTATCAGTCTATTTCTCTCTCTCTATCAGTCTATCTATCTATCCATCTATCTATCTATCTATCTATCTATCTATCTATCTATCTATCTATCTATCTATTTCTATGTGTCCATATGTCTGTCTATCCATCTATCATCTATCAATCTATCTCTCTATCTCTATCTATCCATCTATTTATCTATAACTAGATAGATAATGATATAGATAAGTAAATAAAGTAATGAAGGAATGAATATGTAATAAATAGGTGAATCAAAAATTAAAGACAAAATTAATTGCAAGGTCACTGATTAACTGCAGAATATGCAGAGGAAGGCAATCAGGATGAGAAAAGGCACCTAATACTCATCCTGGTTGCACTCAGAGAACGTGGGAATGACGTTTGGCAAGGACAGAGTTGTAGTGCTAGCTGTGGCTGAAGGTTTTGATGGTACTTGTCCTCATTTCCATGATAATGTCTTTTACAGAACTTCCTGGGTATAAGTTACAACTTTCTTCTCCGTCACCAATCAGGCTAATCCTCATTACATTTGAGTCATCTTCATATCTGATTCTTGGAACATCATGTTATTCTCTGATTCATGTGGCAAAAGAGAGAGAATGTTGGTGTGGAAAAGAAAGACTGTTCTGAGCAGCAGAGGTGGGAGGATCTGAGCAGAAAGTGCTGAAGACACGGTCAAAGGAGATGCCTATATGAAAGGTTTCTGTTTATCTTGTTCTTTGTAAAAAGGGAATATCAAATTTCAGTGGCAGGGAGGGGAGAGTATTTTTTTAAAGGAATGACACCGATATGAAACAAAGGATATCAATAAAATTTATTTCATAATTTATAGAAAGAGAGGGGTTGTGGCCTGATTTCTGATATGAGATGAAGCCTTTCATTTATCCTTAAAGAAAGCAGAGGAGGAGGGCTATGTAGCTCAGCCCACCCATCCCCATCCCAATGGAGAAGGAAGGGAAGGAGAAAGTAAAGAAGAAAGAGAAAGAAGCAAGTTGGTAGAATTTTTTATGCCATGTTGGACTAATCATAAATACTTTAGTCACTGACTGATCAACGAAACTGGACCTAGGAAGTAAAAATGAGTCAGATTGCCTGTTTAGCATTCCCTACATCAACTAGACAAGAAATGAAAGAAAGCATGCAACCTGTCTGGGACATTAAAAATCTGGCTTTATTAGGTAACATGCTGATAAGAAATATGAGGGCCTATAAAGCTCAGAGGTTTTCAAATCTGCTTTTGTTTACTCTGAGGAAGGCTCCCGAGGCAAGAACATTCCCAAGTCATGACAATGGTGATGGAGATGACAGTAGTATGTGTAGTGGACAAAAAGAGTCTCAGATTCAGGAAGACTGGGGTTCCAATATTTTCTCTAATAATTTTCCAGTAGTATAAAACAGCTCAGCACACAGTAAGTCCTTAATAAATGTTTGCTGACTGACTACACACAATCCCTCATCTCAACATTCAAAATATTTCTCTAAAACTAATTTTCCTGAGCAGGTGCTGATCTCTATTGGTAAAGGGCATTTCTTAGCTCAAGAGCCCTCATATTTGAACCAGATATGTGAAGAGATCTTTCCAATATCTCCCTGCAAGAATCCTAAGCATGAACAGAACATCCAAAGTACTTTGCTGGTTGCATTGAAATCCCCTTTGTTATGGGAATGAATTGAAATATTTAGATTCAAAAACTTCAGAGGTTGTAGGTCAGTTAGTGAAGAAACATTCTTTAGGTCCCTCCTGTGTGCTAGACACTGTGGTAAGCTCCGGGGAGACCGAGAAAGGCAAAAGGCAGTCATCAAGGAGCTCACAGACTAATAAAGAAGGTGACTGTGAAAAAAGAAACTGCTCAGTGGCAGAAGGGGAAAGGGGAGGCAGCCATTGTCAGAGCTTGATGGAGAAGTCCAGAGGAGTGAGGTCGGGTAAGAATAAAGAGTGAAAGGGAGAAGAAAGTTCCAGGCCACATCAACTTGTGCCTTGAGAGTCAGTAGAGTGAGTAGGAAGCGCCCAGAGACATAAACCTAGAGTCAGAAAGAGCTGGATACAAATTCAGCTTCCAACATTTCCTTGTTGTGTGTCCCTGAGTGCGTCACTTATACTCTATCTGCCTCATTTCCCTCAACTGTAACCTTGGGACAATAATAAGATCTACTTTGAAGGGTTATTATGAGAATCAAAAGTACTTTTCATAATCCTGGCACATATAGGTGCTTAATAAATGTGTTTTGTTTCCTTCCCTCCTTCCTTCCCTCCTTCCTTCCCTCCCTCCCTCCCTCCTTCCTTTCCCCCTTCCTTCCTTCCTTCCTTCCTTCCTTCCTTCCTTCCTTCCTTCCTTCCTTCCTTCCTTCCTTCCTTCCTTCCTTCCATCCTTTCCATAGGTAGGGATCCTAGAAGTCCTAAGGAGGTCAGTGGCATTGCAGAGATTCCAGAACAAGGGACTGACAGAGTGGCTGGACTTGTGCCCAGATTCTCTGCTTTCCCAGGTACACTTTCTGACTCCTTCCATTGGCCTATTTTGTCTTATCCTCCCACTCCCCAACTCTTTTCTAACTGAAGCCCAAAGTATTTCTGTGATGGCAAAATACAAACTCGGGAATCAGAATGGGCGAGGACGGAAGCCAGCATTTCTGCTTGCTGCTGGCAGCTGGCAGAAGGAGATTGCTTTGGCACTCACTCCTCCATCCCCAGCCCACCTGCCAGGGCTGGGTTGCTGTTTTCCATCTCCCTGAATCATCTGATGCCAGAAGATACTGTGGCCAAACATGGAGCTCGTGAGAGCCAAACTCCAGCACTCAGCTCCCGGGTGGCTCTGGAGAGCCTGGGAAGGGGGGGTCTAAGAGCACAGGGCCTGGGAGAAGCCGTTGACAGCACGTGTTTCTTTCTACCTGGATAAAATTCCTCACATTCTGACAGTGTCAAAACTTGGAAAATTTAGGCTCAAGTTCTAGCAAATATGTGCTGTGACTTCGGGCAATACTTCCCCAAATTAAAGAGCCCATCTATGCCTCACGGCCTGGGCTCTTCTTGGGATCTCCATCGTCAGTCAGAAAGCCTCCATTGTTTCACATCCTCCGTGCTTGCACAGAGTGTCTCCATGCTTGGAATGGTCCCTTTCCTCAGTGCGCCTGGGGGGACTTTCTGTTTCCTCCAAAGGCCAGCCCTGGGCCTCCTCTGAGCTGAAGGTCTCTTCTACTTCTCCCCTTGCTCCCGCCCCGGGCTTGCATGTTTTCTTTCCCTGGAAAGCACTCTCTACCTGTATTCATTTGTGCACTCGTTAGTGTGCGTCTATAGGGAAGGTACTGCAGGAGCACCTCAGGAAACTAAGAAGTTCGGCCCAGACTGGCAAAGGGGAAATCCCTTGAGTGGACTCATCCCCACTCAAGAGCTGTGAAACTTGAATGATTGTCTATGAAGAGGCTCTTGACAGTGCCTTTGTCCGTGGGGCCTGGACGCCTGGGTCCCCTGTTTTTCATCTTTATAAGATTCTCAAAGGAGTTTGGGAGGTGAAACTTCCTGAACTGAAACTGGTCATCCTAATGCCGACGCCTCCCTCTTGCCAGAAGTTAAACAATCTGAGGGAAAAAGGAATGAGGGAAGGAGTCAAAGGGAAGAACCTGGGATAGACCCGAACCCAAGCCTTTGCCCTCTCTGGAAGAACATTGGGATAGCTACCACTCTGTTTCCCAACCACTGGCCAAAGCCCATCAAAGAACGAAGTGGGGACTTTTCCTGTTTTGTTTGCGTGCGTGTTTGCAGCCTGGTTGATATGGCTGAGCAAGGGCAGGAGGTGGATCATTTGGGACTCAAAGTTAAGAAAAAGGTGAATGCTCGTTTTTTAGATGTAATTGTGTTGGGGGCTGAGTCTGTACTTCCTACTTAGTGGTAATTCACTTTTTTTTTAACGCTCACCTTCCATCTTGGAATCAGTACTGTGTATTGGTTCCAAGGCAGAAGAGTGGTCAGGGCTAGGCAAGGGGGGTCAAGTGACTTACCCAGGGTCACACAGCTGGGAAGTGTCTGAGGCCAGATTTGAACCCATGACCTCCCCTCTCTAGGCCTCAGTGTTTACTTTTATTTGAGGGAGGGTAATTCATGTTTTTGAGATGAAAGTAATGTGGCCACCAGGAGGAACAAGGAAATGAGTCTTCCATGAGTGCATCTGGGGCTCATGCCTGTTCTTCCATTTCTCTTTCAGAAAAAGCCCCTTGAAACAATAAGGAGGTAATTCTATTCAACTTTTTTCTTCTGCCCAAAGAAAGAACCATTAATTTTGACATTTTGAAGATGGAAATTCAGGCTCCTTGTGTGTCTGGGCAGTTTGATTTCTTAGGTGATGATGGAGGAGGCCATTCCTAAATCAGAGCCGTCTTCCAAATAAATCATCCTTCAAGGACAGAGGACACAGGGCGTGAGAAATGAGCAGAACAGCTGAAAAATGGTGTCTGGGTTTGGGGATCTTAGACGGGTGCCTGGACTTTCCGTCCTCTCCAACTGGGCTTTAGGCTAGAGGCCCAGCACGTTCCCTCTCACTCCTCGTCACAGTGGACTGATTGGTGCATCAGAGTGCCAAGGTGGATTCCATTAGCAAAGTCACTCTAATGGCAGATGAATTAACACTAGAAGCCCAGAGCGAGAGGGCAGCACAGACTATCTTAGCTTGAGCTGCAGTTTCAATCTGTGGGGTTTGATAATGTGGTTGTGTGGTGACATTTGCTGGTAAAGTTTAGCTCTCTCTGTTTGTGTGGTAGAGGAGGTTGGTGATGGCTGGATTGGTGTGTGATGTTGGGATTGCTGGTGCTGTTATCAGAGTTATTTCCTGAAGATTTATTCTTACATACTGGGGAACTTTAGACATTAGGGATCATCATATTAATCCTAATAAGAGTGGACGTTATTAGGGCTCTTCAGCTGTTCTCTTGAGTCTCCCAAGAAGCTATCATATCCCTCATTTAAAAGAACAAAGAAAACAAAAAAAAGCAAGCAAGAAGGAAAGAAAGAAAGCAAGCAAGAAGGAAAGAAAGAAAGCAAGCAAGAAGGAAAGAAAGAAAGCAAGCAAGAAGGAAAGAAAGAAAGCAAGCAAGAAGGAAAGAAAGAAAGCAAGCAAGAAGGAAAGCAAGTAAGAAGGAAAGAAAGAAAGAAAGAAAGAAAGAAAGAAAGAAAGAAAGAAAGAAAGAAAGAAAGAAAGAAAGAAAGAAAGAAAGAAAGAAAGAAAGAAAGAAAGAAAGAAAGAAAGAAAGAAAGAAAGAAAGAAAGAAAGAAAGAAAGAAAGAAGGGAAGGAGGGATGGAGGGATGGAGGAAGAAAGGAAGGAAGGAAGGAAGGAAGGAAGGAAGGAAGGAAGGAAGGAAGGAAGGAAGGAAGGAAGGAAGGAAGGAAGGAAGCAGAGAGAAGGGAGGAGGAAAGGAAGGGAAAGAGGAAGGCAGGAAGGAAAATGAAGGAATAGAGAGAGGAAGGGAGGAAAGGAAGGAAGGAAGATAGAAACAAAAGAAAAAAGAAAAGAAAGGAAATGAGAGTGGTGAAAGTAAAGTGAAGGAAGAAAGGACGCATTTATTAAGTGTTTACTATTCTAGACCCTTCACGAAGTCTTTTTAAAAATAATATTTTATTTGATCTTCACAACAACCATGTTATGTAGTTTCGATTTTAATCTCCTTTTTACAGATGAGGAAACTGAGGCAGAGAGTGATTAAGTGACTTACTCAGTGTCACACTGTTAGAAGGTATATGAAACTTAGAACTTTCTAACTTCAGATCTGGTGCTTTATCCACTGTACCACCCAGCTGTCTAAGTACATATACACAGTTTCATCAGGAAGAAAGCTACCAGTTTAACAACCACACTGCTGAAGTTTTGAAGAAAGTCTTGCCTACTTAAAGGTGGGTGATTTAGAGTCTCTGAGGCTGGTGACAATCATATCTTCTCATGAGTTCTATCAAGCCTGAAGGAAATTAGAACATTATCAGTTACCTTGAAGACTGGCTCTGAAGAATTCTCAAAGGAACAAGTGATAGTTTATTGTTCAAAATCACTGGTGATACCCACCTACAGAGGAAGAGATCAGCTAACAAGCCATGGTGTATGTTTTCTTTTAAATTTCTTAATTTAATTAATTCATTTTGAATATTTTTCCATGGTTACATGATTTTTGTTCTTTTCCTCCCCTCCTCCCTCCCTCTTCCCAGAGCCAATGAGCAATTCCACTGGGTTTTACATGTGTCATTGATCACAATCAATTTCGATATCAATATTTGCAGAGTGATCATTTAAAGTCAACATCCCCAATCATATCCCCATCAAACCATGTCATTGATCATGTGCTTTTCTTCTGCATTTCTACTCCCACAGTTCTTCATCTGAATGTGGAGAGCATCTTTCTCATAAGTCTTTTAGAATTATCCTAGGTCATTGCATTGCTGCTAGTAGAGAAGTCTATTACATTATATAGAAGTATATATATATATATATATATATATATATACATATATATACATATATATATATATATATATATATATATATATATATATATATACAGTGTAGTCGCCTCTGTGTATAACATTCTTTTTGTTCTGCTCCCTTCACTCTACATCAATTTCTGGAGGTCCTTTCAGTTCACGTGGAATTCTTCCACTTCATCACTCCTTTGAGCACAAGAGTATTCCATCACCAACATATACCACAATGTGTTCAGCCATTCCCCAATCAAAGGGCATCACCTCATTTCCAATTTTTGCCACCACAAAGAGCACAGCTATAAATATTTTGGTACAAAATTATCTCTTTGGAGGTACAAACCCAGCAGGGGTATGGCTGGATCAAAGGACATGCAGTCTTTTAAAGCCCTTCGGGCATAATTCCAAATTACCTTCAAGAATGGTTGGATCAATTCACAACTCCACCAGTAATGCATTAGTGTCCCAATTTTACCATATCCCCTCCAACATTTATTATTTTCCTTTGCTTCATATTGGCCAATCTATTAGGTGTGAAGTGGTATTTCAAAGTTGTTTTGATTTGCATTTCTCTAATTATAAGAGATTTAGAACCCTCTTTCATATGCTTATTGCTAGTTTTGATTTAATTATCTGAACACTGCCTATTCATGTCCCTTTCCCATCTATCATTTATGGAATGGCTTTTTTTTTGTACAATTAATTTAGGTCCTTATAAATTTGAGAAATTAGGCCTTTGTCAGAGGTTTTTGTTATAGAGATTTCCACCCCAAATTTGTTGCTTCCCTTCTAATTTTGATTGTATTGGTTTTGCTTGTACAAAACTTTTTAAAATAAATGTAATCCAAATGATATATTTTATATTTTGTAATATTCTCTTATCTCTTGCTTGGTCTTAAATTCTTTACCATAGATCTGACAGGTATACTATTGTATGTTCACCTAGTTTACTTATAATTTCCTTCTTTTTATTAAAGACATTTACCCATTTGGAATTTATCTTGGTATAGGATGTAAGATGTTGATCTAAAAATAATCTCTCCCATACTGTTTTCCAATTTTCCCAGCAGTTTTTGTCAAATAGTCGATTCTTGCCCCAAAATATGGGATCTTTGGGTTTATCATACACTAACTTGCTGAGGTCATTTATCCCAAGTCTATTCCATTGATTGTCCCTTCTATCTCTTAGCCAGGACCACATTATTTTGATCACCACTGCTTTATAGTACAATTTGAGGTCTGGTACTACTAGGCCAACATCCTTCACATTTTTTTTTCATTATTTCCCTTGAAATTCTTGATTTTTTGTTCTTCCAAAAAGAACTTTGTTATAACTTTTTTTTAATTCAATGAAAGATGCTTGATAGTTTGATGGGTAAGACACTAAATTAATTAATTAATTTGGGTAGGATTGTCATTTTTATTATATTAGCTCATCCTACCTATGAGCAATTAATGCTTTTCTAATTATTTAGATCTAGTTTTAATTGCGTGGAAAGTGTTTTGTAGTTGTGTTCATATAATTCCTGTTTGTCTTGGCAGATAGATTCCTAAATATTTTATATTTTCTAGGGTGATTTTAAATGGAATTTCACTTTCTAACTCTTGCTGCTGAGTTGTGTTGGAAATATATAGAAATGCTAATGATTTGAGAGTTTATTTTGAATTTTGCAACTTTGCTAAAGTTGTTGATTATTTCCACTAGCTTTTTAGTTGATTCTCTAGGATTCTTTAAGTAGACTATCATGTCATCCACAAAGAGTGATAGCTTGGTCTCCTCCTTGCCTATTTTAATACCTTCAATTTCTTTTTCTTCTCTGATTGCTACAGCTAGTGTTTCTAGTACAATGTTAAATAATAGAAGTGATAATGGTATGAAAGGGAATTTTTTTATCTTAACTTAATCAATCAATTACTTGGAGTGCTCTACCCTTTTAACTTAATCAGCCACGAACTTGAGGATTATTTTGATAAAAGTTCATACTCTCAGAGGATGGGAGGTGGATCCCATGGGCACTACCTCCTGGGTATGCTGTGATGCTGAAAAGGTGTATTCCTTTTTATCCCTATTATTATTCTCCAGATATCTATTAGCTATAATTTTTCTAACATTTCATTCATTTCCATTATTTCTTATTTATTTTTTGGTTTGATTAATCTAGTTCTGATAGAGGAAGGTTAAGCTTCCCCCCCCACTAGTATGGTTTTACTATTTCCTCCTTAAGCTCCTTTAGTTTCTCCTTTAGAAATCTGAATGCTATATCATTTGGTGCATATATGCTGAATACTGATATATATTTTTTATTTATACTGCCTTTCATCAAGATGTAATTACCTTCCTTATCTCTTTTAGTGAGATCTATTTTTGCTTTAGCTTTGTCTGAGATCATAATTGCTTCTCCTGTATTCTTTGTCCCATTTGCAGCCCAGTAAATTCTGCTCTACCCTCTTACCTTTATCTTGTCTGTGTATGTCTATCTGCCTCAAGTGTGTTTCTTGTAGACAACATATGGTAGGATTCTGGTTTTTTAATTCCTTCTGCTATCTGCTTCCTTTTTATTGGTGAATGCATCCATTTACATTCGCAGTTAAGATTACTGTTTGTGTATTCCTCTCCATTTTGACTTCCTACTTTGATTTTGCCTTTTCTCTTATCCCTCTTACCCTCCCTTCCAACTTCTCACTTTTAGTCAATCTCCCCCTTTTCCCCTCCCTAATGCTACTCCCCTTCAAAGCACCTCCTCTCTTATTGATTTCCCTCTTACTTATAATGCCTTTGGAATGACCCCCAACTTCTCCCTCCCTTGTATTGTGTCCCTCCCTACCAGCCCATTTATTATCCTTCTACTTCTCTATAGGACACAATACAATTCTCTGTATCAATGGATCTGATTGTTCTTCCCTCTCTGATTCAATTTAAATGCATGTAAGTTTTAAGTATTATCTGTAATCCTCTTCTACCCTTCCATTTTATTGGTATTCTCCCCTTCTCCCCCATATGCTTCTTTATGAAATATATATTTACCCCATTTTATCTCTTTTCCCATTTCCCTTAGTATTATCCTCTTTTTTAACCCCAAAATTTTATATGCTTTTTGACATATATATAGTTTGTCTCTGCACCCTCTAAGTATACTTTTTCTAGCTACCCTGATGATAATAACATTTTTTAAGAGTTGCCAATATCATCTTTTCTCATAGAAATACAAATCATTAGTACTTACTGGGTCCCTTTAATTTTTTTCCTTTTCTTAATTACCTTTTAGTGATTCTCTTGAGTTCTGTTTTTGGGAATCAAGCTTTCTGTTTAAGCCAGGTCTTTTCTTTAGGAATACTTGGAAGTTTTCTATTTTATTAAATGGCCACACTTTTTCCTGCAAGAGTACAGTCAATTTTGCTGGGTAGTTGATTCTTGGTTAGGTTATAGATCCAGCTCCCTTGTTTTCTGGAATATCATATTCCATGCCTTCTAGTTGTTCAGCGTGGATGTAGCCAGGTCCTGTGTTATCCTAACTGTGGCTCCATGATATCTGAATGGTTTCTTTTTAGCAGCTTGTATTATCTTTTTTTTGGTCTGGAAGTTCTTGAACTTCACTATAACATTCCTAGGCATTGTCAATTGGGCATCTAATGCAGGGGGTGATCTATGGATTCTTTCAGTATCTACTTGACCCTTTTGTTCAAGAATGTCAGGGCAGTTTTCTTGGATACTTTCCTATAGAATGATGTCCAGACTTTTTCTTTTGTTATGATTTTCCAGTAGTTCAATAATTCTTAAATTATCTCTCCTGGATCTATTTTCCATGTCTGTTGTTTTTTTCAGTGAGGAGTTTCATATTTTCCTCAATTTTTTCATTCTTTTGATTTTCTTTTATAGACTCTCGCTGGCTTGTGAAGTCATTTGCTTCTAGTTGTTGGATTTTAATTTTTAAAGATAGAATTTCATCCCTGGCTTTTTGTTCATCCTTTCCCTTTTGATCTGTTTTTCTTTGTAAGTCATCTTTCTCTTTCTTTGCCTGATTTTCTAGCTGGTCAATTCTGGCTTTCAGGACAGTATTTTCTTATTTTAGTTCATATGCCTCTGTTTCCCAATGACTTATTTTGCTTTTTAAGTTCTTTTTTCAATTGTTTTCAGTCTCTCTTAATTGTTTTTGAATTGTGTTTTGAGTGCTTCCAAAACCTGTGTCCAATTTTATTGGAGTTCCTGTGTGTTTTTGCTTGGTGTTCCTTGGTCCTCCTCTGTTCCATTTGTTCTTTGTTCATTACCTGGACAGAAGCTGTCAATTGTAATTTTTTTCTTTTTCTGTTGCTTAATCATATTTTTTCTTCTTTATCTTCTGTCATTGACTGTATTCTTGTTCCTCTGTTTATTTACTGGATTTGTGGTTTGGCTATTTAAGGAGCTTTTTCTCTGCTCTGCTGATTAACTGGATTAGGCTGATAGAGCTGACCTTTTGTATTAATGAGCCCCGAGGCTTCTCCAGCTGCCAGCAGAAACTGAAGGTTAAGGTGGTGTGGAGGCTGAAGGTAGTTAACCTCATCCTCATCTCTACTTCTTTCTGCCAACCACCTCCCTGCCAGCTGCCAGATCAGAGCCCTGAGCTTCCCATGGTGGTACTAAGGCAGTCTGTCATGGTTGCAGCCTTTGCCCTGGGATCCCATTCAGCAGGATTCTTACAGTGGGTCTCAATGCAGTAGGTGTGGGAGGGGTATTAGAAATTGGGCTTCCCTGCCCTTTGAGGGCTTCTTATCTATACTATTGATAGATGGCATTAAGCAGGGTTGAGCAGATCTGCAGAACTGGATGTGTCTTGAGGCCAAAATCTCCAGAGGCAGAGGCCCTTGATGGAGACATGCTGGCTGAAGGCGGTAACTAGGCTGCCCTTCTCTATGTCCCTCCCCTCCAGCTGCCTCTCTGTCAGCTGTGGTCAGAGCCCTCAGCCTCAGTAGCTGTGGTAGTAAGGCATTCCTTCCAGACTGGAGCTTTCACCCTAAGATCCCAGCAACCACTGGAGTCTCAGCACAGTAGGTGGGGGAAGGGTCCTGGGACCTTCCTTCTTTCTTTTCCTTAAACCCTAGAATTCAACCTTCTCTGCATATCTTTTAAGTTGAATTGTGCAGGAGAGTCCCCTGGCTCTGCCCTGTTTTTGAACTTGTTTTTCTGTCTCCCTCAAAGTGCTTTGTTTTTGATTGGTGCTGGGAGGGTTTTCGAGGAGACTTTCATTGTTTCTAAACTGCCATCTTGACTCTGGCCCCCAAGTCATTGTGTTGAAAGAGACAAATTGTGAGACTTATGGGAAATTGCACCACAGCTAGCTATGCTGAGATTGGGAAACTGGGTTAAGACAATTTGCAATAACTGTTTATTACCCCCCAAAGTACCAACTCTCAGCTCAGCATGTTTTAAGCCAAAGTAACCTCCTCCGCATTGTACAAAGGTCCATGGACCAATGATGGCTCCAAAGTAGATGTCATCATGTCAGATATTCCGTAAAAAGGACTCAGCTTGTTGGGGTCCAACAAATATACTGGATGATACCAATTTTTTCAACAGAGTGATTCTTGGTTGCCATCATTCTGCCATCACTATAATGACTTATTATACATGCTGTGGTGGATATAGGAATGAATTATTTTTCTTTCTTCTGAACTTTGAGGTTAAAGTCCTCTTGATTAGGATTTACAAGGCACATGGGCACTGCTTCTTAGAACCTATTCTTCCTGTATTGTAATCTGTGGTTCAAAGGGCCAAAGACCATTTTCAGATACATTTTCCTGAGACAGCTTTTTACTTCTCACACTGGATAGAGGGCTGCACATGGAGTCAGGAAAACCTGAATTAAAATTTGGTCTCATACACTTATTAGCTGAGTGACCCTGGGTAAGTCACTTAATTTCTGGGCATCTCAATTTCCTCATCTGTAAAATAGAGGTAACAA